>NC_142937.1:94424495-94451995 GCF_046866305.1 Octopus bimaculoides | reverse complement strand
GTAATAGAGTCTAAGTGATGGGGCAGAGAGAGAGGGTAGTAGTATGGAATGAAGAATTTAGGAATATAGATTAGGTGGTTGGACAGGTCAGTGCTTAGTAGTAGAAGAAAATATATATGAAAATCCAGGAAGTCTCATTTATTTGCGGAATATAAAATAACAAACAAAATATCGAGTTAGACGTATTGCATTTATTCCCCTGGTTAGAGCTGTTTAAGCAACGTAAAAGTGAAATAAAACCTGAATATGAACAATGGTTGTGTACGAATACTTATGAAATATTCATTATATAATGAAAATCCATAGTCATTTTATCGCGACCTTGGTGAGTAAACTAATTCACACATACAAATATAGTTACATTATTTACATTTCACGGATATTCGTCCTCATCTTGTTTGTTGTTAACACAATGTTTCGGCTGATATACCCTCCAGCCTTCATCAGGTGTCTTGGGGAAATTTCGAACCTGGGTTCTCATTCCTAAGGTATTTTTCAAAATTATTATTATTATTATTATTATTCAGGTCACTACCTGGAATCGAACTCGGAATCTTGGCGTTAGTAGCCTGCGTTCTTAACCACAAACAAGATGAGGACAAATATCCGTCAAATGTAAATAATGTAAATATCTATCTTAAATATAGAACTGTATACAAATATATGTATGAATATTTGATGTGGTTTTAGAGTCAAGTTTTGACTGCTATCTCTAGCATGGTGGTATCTTTTAGATACCCTTAATTCCTATGCTGACCATTTGATATGATCGGTATTTAAAATAACGATCTTATCCTTATTTACACATACAAATATATATACACACACTATTACATATATAACTTTACAATGTGGGTGTGTGTATATATATGTATATACACATACACACACACACATAGAAGCACGCACGTACAAACACACACGCATACACACAGAAACATACATGTATGTAGATTTAAATGACTGCGCGCGCCAAACGCGGTAACTTTCGGTTTGAGACAAGTTTTATGAGCCGCCCATTATTTTAACTCTCCTCCACGGATTTATTTCAGATAACCCGAAAGCTATTAGAAAATATCCAAAACAAGGTGAATAAACAGAATATCACGTCAGTTATGCTTTAAAAATTAATACTTCTCCGTTTTAACGTCATAAATCGGTCCTTGAATGAATCACGTGTTATCTTGTGTGTCAATAATCTATGGAAGCACATCACAATTCTATGTTGTTTTTTTTCTTCTGTTAAATTCAGGCAAACATATAGATTCATTCCAATATACACACTCACAAACAGATATTTATGCATACATTTTACTCCTGCTTATATGCGTCGCCGAGGTCAACTTTGCCTCTCAATCTTTCGGGGTCGATAAAATAAGTACCAGTTACGCACTGGAGTCAACGAGATCAATCAATTAGTCCCCCTCCCTTAAACTTTTAGGCTTTGTGCCTATAGTAGGAAAGATTATTATTATTATTATTACCTTGGTTTGGCTCAGATTCGGTCTTATTCCTGATAGGGTTTATGTGGGTATCGGGTTACTACCCGTAACCTTAGATCTCCACAAGTTTTCAACAGTCTTTCAAGGGCTTAGAACCCTCCTGATAATCCTTGCTGTCCCTAAGAGACAAACTTTCCGCTGCTTCTTCTTATTATTTCGTCTGCCGTTACGTTCTGAGTTCAAATTCGCCGAGTCCGACTCCGCTTTTCATCCTTTCGGGGTCGATTAAATAAGTACCAGTTACACACTGGAGTCAATGTAATCGACTTAATTTCTTTGTCTGTCTTTGTTTGTCCCCTCTATGTTTAGTCCCCTGTGGGCAATAAAGAAATGAATTATTATTATTATTATTATTATTATTATTATTATTACGAGGGGCAGCAAAGGAGGCGAGCTGGTAGGATTGCATCTTCCGACACATTACATTCTGTGTTCAAATAGCGCTGAGGTCGACGTGGCTTTTCTGGGTGGATAAAATAAGTATCAGTTGATGTAATCGACTTCACCCTCCCACTAAATTTGCGGGCCTTGTGCCAAATTTAGAAAGAATTGTTAATATTATTAAAGATTTGTTGAACTGGCAGAATTGTTAGCTTTCCGAATAAAATGCTTCCGGTTTCCCGTTCTGAGCTCAAATTCCTGCGAGGTTGACTTTGTCTTTCATCCTTTCAAGGTTCAATAAGAACTGAGATCGATGCAAGCAACAGGCCCCCTCCCCTCAAAAACTGCTGGCCCAGTGCCAAAACTTGAAACCATTATTATTAACTATATTTTGATTTTGAATTTGGTGGAGGCGGGGAAGAATCTCGCGGTATTGGAGTAGTTGTTAAATTGTAAACATTCTTCTGGTCATATACGTGTGTGTGTGTGTGTGTGTGTGTGTGTCTGTCTGTCTGTCTGTCTGTCTGTGTATACATACATACATACATGCATACAGGATGGGCCTAATGTAACGCACAAAATAAGCTTAATACACTCTGGAATCGTCAAAGACATGCTTCAGTTTTTCTAAAATTCAATAAAATAAATACGTTAATGAGGAATACACACGTTCTTGTACATGATGAACAAAATTAATAACAATAATAATAATAATAATAATAATAATAATAATAATAACAACAACAACAACAATATAATAATAACGTAATATAAATAAAACGTCAAATGTTTTGGTGCGTGACTTTTGGCTCACCTTGTTTGTACATGTGTATATATATATATATATCCCTCTCTCTACCTATCTGTCTGACTATCTATCTCTCTATCTATCTGACTATCTGTCTATCTATCTACCTATATTTCTATCTATCTCCATTGTCATGGAACCTCATCCCCCCCCCCCCCCCACAAAAAAAAACTATGTTCTCTTCTTCTAAACAACACCAAGAAAAAAGCATCTGTTTTATATAAACGAACAAGCTGTTTGTACATTCACAAAATTTTATTTGACAAGTTCGAGAAACGAACGAAAGCGTTAATAATAATGAAGAAATAAAATGATTTTTTTTCCAAAAATTCTGACGACTTTTATTTCTCAATATTCAATTTCTGTACACCACACCTAACACTCTATACATATATTTGTACATATGTATATATATATATATATATATATATATATATATATATATATATATATATATGGTCCAAATGTACAGAAAACAAAAGACAAGGACAGGTGAGGGAACAAGCAGGTGTATTAGTTTGACGCTCAGGAAGAATGGAAAAGTCTTTGACATTTCGAGCCTATGATCTACGACACAAAAGAAGGAGAAAAAGATGGAGGTAGGAAAAAACGGAGAAAAAACATGCCGAGCTTAATGGTTCCACATGTTGAAATATATATATATATATATATATATATATATATATATATATATATAAACTAATATTAGTTATGCATACTAATAAAAATATTTTCTCTAACTTTTATAAACATATTTTGTTGTATCTCGGGAGGGTCATTATGCCAATAATAAACATGCGCTGGTTCTTATTCACTTCTTTACTAATTATCAAATGATTAACTGTTTGGTCAATTAAGAAACCAATGGATTGATTATTTGATAAATCATCCAGTTAATCAATCAATCGGTTATGTTTGTCCAAATATTTTGGTTGCCATTCGCGACCGCTTTAATGCCATGCCTTTTCTACCCCAGGTTAGCTTCAATGTTTTTATCATCTGCATTGTCGAAAAAGGTGTCACTGCAAAATTTCTTCAAAAATAAGCATTTTTCAGAAAGTTGTGAAGAAACAATGTCGAGGTGGGGGACCAATCTGTAGTTATGACGTCAATAGCAACCCTGAGTGAGTGTACTGACCTTGACAACGTACAGTCAATGTATCCGTAAAAAAACACGTCACTCAACAAAGGAAAAGAAATGAAAAAATAATAATAATAAATTAAAATCAAATCAACTGACGAATTAATTAAGCGTATCCAAAGTAGTCGTTCTCTGTCTGCAAAACACGGTCAATAACACTTCGACACATTATTAGTCAGAAAATGAAATAACTGCCTTAATAAATGTTTGATACGGTTACCACAACAGCTGTGAAACAGATAATATACGCATTAAAATTACTGAAATGCCTGATTCACTCTCTTTAGAACTGCGGAGAAAATCGAACGCAAAATTAATCACGAAATCATTTTGTTTTGTGAAAATTATATGGAAAAGAAAGCTATTAATAAAGCTTCCCCATCTGACAAACATATCCACCAATTATAATAATAAGCGGGGTTTTTGTTTTGGTGGTCTGAAGAAACATATGTCGCTGTATGACACTGACTGTCATGATTCTGCGTAGCATTTAACTAAGAGGAGTCGCTTATGTAATAGTTGTGGTAAAAGTTCATTAGTTGGGTAAAAAAAAAATGTCACCCTCGCATTGTAGAACATTACCAAGCAGTAGCCATATTCGTAATAGATCTAACTTGCAAAAAGCTGATGGAACTGAACCAGTGCAGGGAATCGTCTAATCCTGGACCAACAGACCAACAAACTGCCACACCACACTCGTAACCAGCAGCAAGCAACTGCTACTATTTTGGCTTTGACATCCGACTCCATTTCACTCCAGCCAATTTCGGCATCTTTGAATTGGCTTTATACAACAGCAAGCCACCAGCACTACCACCACCATTACTATTACTACTACCACTACTACTACTGCTGCAACTATGTCATGTATGTTGATGAACAATTCTGCTACTACTTCACAAGCAAAAACAGAAAAGTTATTTCCTCCACTTCTAAAATTTTACCGATCCTTTGCACAAAACGTTTGTAAATTTGGATCCAGTCGCGACCGCCTGAAAGTCTGATGCCTTTTTTCATATCCTATATGCTGTAGACTTCATTTGTATTTTCCCATACCTAGATTATCCTCACCACTGTACTAAATACCGAATCCACGTCTCCAACCCCAAACATTGAAGCGAAAAGGGCAAGATGTGTCTTCTTCCGTCGGAAGCTCTGCCAGAATTCTTTCCCATTCAGAACATGACTAAACTTAGGATTCACTACATTTGAAAGCTCTAAATAAAAAACAAATAACAAAAAAATAAAAATAACCTCTCTATTCTTTCTAAAACCATTCTGGCAGATTCGAACGTGCATACCTGATCGTTGTATTTTTTCGTCGACGGAAACCTTTAGGTTATGTGTGTTATGAACACACATAATCCCTTCACTGTTATGGTGGGTGGGGATTATGACACACCGAGGTGTTTCGACCTCTTTGAGTATCTCCTCAGTCAAAACTATCTCGTCAGACAGATGAATCTTAAAAGAACGCGTGTTCTTGCTTATAAGGAATCAGAAAAGAAATTATTTGCTGATGCCGAACCTTTCAAGAGCATATTAAGAATGAATAGATATGCTATCGTTTGTATTTTCGCTGTTCTGAGTTCACCCACACCACAAATTTAAAAAAAACAGCAAAAGCCAAATATAGACATACTCCACTTCTACTGTTGACCACAAATGTGTTTAACCAAACAATCATAACGAAACTTCATCATCTAACAAGATGAACAGGCACAACAAAATGTTTGCATGAAACAACCAACGATATTGTTCTTTTTACTAACCTGTCGGAAGAGTATGGAACAACAACCGAACTTTTCAAATTTAATAGTTTGTTGTAGAGATGTTTCGTGGAAGTGAATGCCTCGTCAAAAGCTGAGAAAAAGAGCATCTATGGGGAACTGATGAGAAACTTATGGCTCAAATATCCAAGTCTATAGATTTTCGTTACGCCCTCTTGTCACAATACACTGAGGTGCGTAACAAGAGATCTATATAAAAACTTAGAAATATTGAAGTTCCCGTTCCCCAAATGAAATCAATTTGTGGTTCAGACAAAATTTGTGAAATATTCTAGGAATTCTCCATTTGAAGAACACATGCATACTATTACATATACATGTGTGTTACGCACATGGTGTACTCTGTCGTCGTAAACGACTGATGAGGGAGCCGCAACTTGTTGCTGAACAACCTGCTCTGAGGATTTCTTTATATAGTGTTCAAATGTTTATGCTTCACATCAACTCACTCGGTCCATGAAATCGGTATTGCTTGTCATTGGTGCACGGAGTGCCACATGTCAGATGTTGAAGTGAATGCAAAGCAACGTGAAACGAAGTGTTTTCCTCGCGAACACATCGCACCGCCCCATCTGGGCATCGAAATAACGTAAACAACAAGAAAGCCCACACGTTTATTAAAGTGACATCAACAACTACTACACAAGAGGAAATATATCCACACACACACACACACACACACACTGATTCGCATCTCCCCAAAGCCCAAGAGCTGTCTTGGCTTAAACAAAGGCGCTTTGTCACTTGGTGACCGCCTTGAATTCTGCAAAGGAAAAAAATTAACACATCCTAAATAAACGAAGACACACACACACACACACACACACACACACACACACACATACACACGTACATACACACGTACATACATACGTACATAGATGCATGCATGCATACATACACGCATACATACACGCACATATACATACACACACATACATACACACATATACACATACATACATGCACAGACATACACGCACATACACATACATACATACATACATACACACACACACATACACACACACATACATACATACACACATACATACATACACACACACATACACACATGCATACACACACACACATACATGCACACCCCGTTCCGTCCGTCCTGTTCATTTCAGTAGTCAACAGTGAGATATATAATATGTCTGCAACACCAGATGGCGTTACTGTGTGAAGCTAGACGCTGTGTAACTAAGGACACGTTGTTGCTATGTTTATGTATCTTATCACTTGCGACCATCACTGATGACGTCAACATCGTCTTTGTAGCAGTTGTTGTTGTTGTTGTTGTTAGTGGTGGTCGTCATAGTGGTGTTATTGTTGCTGATGTCGTTGCCACTGTTGTTGTGAAGACGATGACGATGATGATGATGATGATGATGATGATGATGACGACGACGACAACGGTGGTGGTGGTGGCGGTGGCAGTTGTCGCAAAGGCGGTGATGGCGGTGGTGGTGGTGGTCGGCGTTTTGGCGGCGGAGGAAGCGAGGGTGGCGTTGGTGCTATTGGTGGTGGGGTATCCGGCTGACATTTACGAAAAATCTGTTCCTTATCCATTGAATATGAGTTACAGACTTTTCAACTTAGGAAAATAAATCACAGAGTTTCATAAGTAAGAAACAATCGTTACCATTCTTCCAAAATTTCAGGCCCTCGTGCCAAAATTAAAACATTTATTACTATCATCATCATCATCATCATCATCATCGTCATCATCATCATTATCATTATTATTATTATTATTATTATTATTATTATTATTATTTTAAGGCGGTGAGCTGGCAGAATTGTTAGCGCGCCGGGCGAAATTCTTAGCGGTATTTCGTCTGTCGCTACGTTCTGAGTTCAAATTCTGCAGAGGTCGACTTTGCCGTTCCTCCTTTCGGGGTCGATAAATTAACTACCAGTTGCGTACTGGAGTTGATGTAATCGACTAGTCCCCTCCTCACAAATATGAGGCCTTATGCCTCCAGTAAAAAGGATTATTATTATTATTATTATTATTATTATTATTATTATCAATAGCTTCATCATTATCGTCATTTTAATCATGCAATTACGGATTGGAAGACAACAGTTGACCGAGCTCCTATGCCCTTCACGATGAGAGTGATCTTGAATCCGTAGGGTTCCCTGACTGGGCCAAGCTGGAGGTTCTCCTGTATGAGGAAGATTGCAATCATCCATGCGTTCACATATTTCGTATACTTTTTGTCTCGTCTGTGTCTCATGTGTGTGTGTGTAGACAGATAGATCGATAGATAGATCGATAGATAGATCGATAGATAGATCGATATTGCATGTACATCAAATTGTCCGTGTTATCATGGCTGGAATGATGGCGTGTTTTTATGCGTGAAGGCGAATGTTTATGTTTGACGGTCTGTGTTGAACTTTTGTTGTCGAATACTTGGACTTTAGACTATAGACATCATTAAGCCCACACATATATGTGTGTATGTGTGTGTGTGTGTGTGTGTATACTTATATATATATGTGTTCGTGCGTATGTCTTTATATATATATATATATATATATATATATATATATATTATATTATATTACTTGTGTGTGGCTTTTCGGGTAGTGTGTGTTTGTGTTGTTATAGTTGTTGTCCTTTTGTTATGCTTGCGGCTTGTTATTTGTTTTATTTCTATACCCATTTATTGGTGTGTGTCATCACAAATAATTTATCTAAGCTTAAAGAAGGACTATTATTCAAATAGATTTTACAGACGATTCCTGCTGTGTCATATAGATTTGTGTGTTTGTCTATGCACGCACGAACACACACACACATACACACACACATACACACACACACATGTATATAAATATTTATACAAATATATGTGTGTGTAGATTGTCCCTCCCCCCCCCCCACCAAATATACACACATTGAATGATTATTAAATAAATGTGCATTAAAATAAATTTCGTTTTCAAAATTTTATAGAATATATAGACAGAATTAAATTTTTTTTTTTTTTCAATTCCTGTTTTCAAACTCATGACCATTCTGGTGCAGACGTCGCTGCTAATGCGAAGCAATGGATTCGCAAACATCAAAAAACATTTCGTTCGATACTTATGTGAATTCTTGTTCAATGGTTGTCCTCACTTCATTGATTGTTGCCGTTTTTGTACTGTAAATTTAAAGTATCCCCTATTAAAAAATCCAATGTTATGAGCTCCGGTGGACGCTACTGCATGTCTCCGTTCAATCCATCCGTTCGGCAAAATCGCATCAAGGTAGACCCTTACGTTACTATGGTAGTGTGGGGGGTGCCCCATCTTACTGGAAATAAAACCCATATCTTCAAAGTCCTCTACAGCCTGGCATTGCTATTAAGAAGGAGAACAACAACAACACAAATGATATAAGCATTTATACAGGACAAGGTGGTTGTGTCGGAACATCCAACAACCATAATGATAGAATGCTTAACTCTATACCTAAAAAATGGTAGGAATTCAGTTGGTACACGCTCGACTGCCCGTGCAGGTAGCCGCCACCTGCCTTCTGATACTGTCGTCTGATACTGTCGTCTTCAAACATTTTCTTCTTATTGTAATCCAGGTAATCTGAAATCAAAGTCTATCACAAGTCAAATTTGTAAATCCATGGTTCCGTTACCATGTGAAGATGGCACGTTTTTTAAAGAATAATATATAAAATAGACAGAAATAATGGGTTTTATACATTTATCAATTTATTATAAGCTTACAGTTGTTTCAGACGTGCCTTTTGGTGTGTTCATGGTTCAATTGATCGACTGGAAATCTAGAGAACCACCATCCTAGACTATCTTCTCCAGAGCCGAGGCAAAGCAACTGCCTTCCGTTTTGTTGTTTTTTCTGGGGTTTTTTTTTTTTTTTTCATTCTGTAAAAACATACAATCTCAAATTGGTAACGGAATCATGGATATAAACATTTGGCTTGTGACGGACTTTGATTTCGGATTACTTGGAGTACAATACCGATCACAAATCATTTTTGTTAGCCTGGGGAATTACCGTCAGGAGAGAGCATCAGAAGTATTACTAATCCCTTGTACATTATTTACAGTCGACGGATATTTGTCCTCATCTTGTTTGTTGTTAACCACTACGCCATCTGCCCACGGGCAGATGGCATAGTGGTTAAGAGCGCGGGCTACTAACCCCAAGATTCCGAGTTCGATTCCAAGCAGTGACCTGAATAATAATAATAATAATAATATCGAAAAATACCTTAGGAATGAGAAGAAGAAGAAAAAGAAGAAGAAGAAGACCTTAGAGACAAGTTTTTTTTTTAGTTCGAAACTTGACAAATATTTAAGCCTATTGTTTGGAACTTTGTTGGAATTGTTAAAACTCTATAAAAGAAACGATTAATAATCTGATTGAGAGCTTCCATAGTTTTCCATGTCTCAATGAACTTAGTGCGAGTGTCGATTGAAAATATGACTTTCTGCATTTTCAAATGGATTATTTTCTAGAAAACCAGGTCAAGTAGAATAGAGAGCAAGGTAAATATTTTCACCATGACTTTATGCTAATGAGAGAAAGAGAAAGGAAAAAAGAGAGAGACGGAGAGAGAGAGAGAGTTGAGAACCATTAGAAAATTCGTTGATTATGTTTGCTGTTCGAAATAACATGAACGGTCGAAGAAGACATGCTGTAAAACTCACGTGACAATCGATAAAGAATTCAGTTAAAGTCTGTATTTTTATTGTTTTTTATTCTTTTATTTGTTTCAGTCATTTGACTGCGGCCAGGCTGGAGCACCGCCTTTACTCGAACAAATCAACCCCAGAACTTATTCTTCGTAAGCCCAGCAGTTTTTAGCGAAGGGATCAATATTTGATTCTCACGATCAGCCGACCTAATTCTGCATTTCACTACTCAGTTTTGAACTGCTAAACATTATTATTGCAGTAGTTGTATGCTGTCAACTTAATGTGACAGTCCCATGAAGGGAATAATACTACTGTTGGTTAGACCTAGGAAGCTGCACCGCTTCCTGTCGGCCTTGACACATTTCCTGTGTCCTTATGTTTACAAGGGGGAGACAAGCACTTCTACCCAGCTAAGCCTGCATCCAGAGACATGTTTCTGAGTCTTTGCTCGTCATCAGTCTGGAGTAGCATGACCTGCTAGTCGAAGATACCTGTCAAGCTCTTGTAAACATATAATAATTCTAGTGAAATACATTCACTGATTTCAAAATTAGAAACAATACATTTCTAAATCTCTCTGAGACCGATGGAAATACTGAAAATAAGGCCAGGCTGGAGTCAGTTTCTTCGACTAATCCTACAAGGCAATGTTCCAGCATAGCCGCAATACCAATAACTGAATCAAATAAGAGTCTAAAAGAATTTAAGATTCTTTCTTTATATCTAATACGGTTACCGTTTAATGCCATTTCTCTATATTTGCAGGAGTGCAATAACGCCTACGCGCGCACAATCGTTTCCATGTCACGAGCAGCGAAATCTTTCCATGTTTATAATTAAACAATATTTATCCTTATATACAACTGTATACTCTCTCGTAATAATGTGAATCCTTCACAACAATATTACGTACAAGTATTTATACAACCTTGTTGCTATAACTCTTCTCGTTGTTCTGAAGAATCAAATATCTGTTTTCCATGTTGAGAATATTGTAATATTTCTTTTCAATGTTACGCCTCCCTAGTATCTGTTGTAAATATTTACAAATATATACTGTTCCTGCTAAATACTTAGAACATTACAATACCTCTTCGTCATCGTTGTACAAAATTGGGGAATATCACACTGCTATATTCAAAACTATGTATCCATCCCCTCCCATGCTTACAGCCATTTAACCTTTAGCACACTGCATTTTCCCGAGAATTGCTTTCCCTCCCACTGCCCTGTTATTACAGGGGAGAAAACTGATATGGTGACATGATGCACCTACAGCGTGCTAAGGTTAATATCACGTTCATTGTTCAAAGAAGAATGTTCTGGGAGGGAAATCATTCTAAAACGAAACTACAGAGTCCTCTCGCACAAAAAGTACTCAATACCAGTTTTTCACCTTCAAAACGATATTTGTATTAAAGCAAAGATCTCCATTCTCCCCACCACCACCATCACCACCATGTTCAGTGCCATGTAACATCTGTTTTCCATGTTTGTAATGGTGTCGTATCACTTCGTCGTGTTTACAGTTGTGTAATATCCCTCATCCATGCTAACACATGTTATATCCTTGTCATATTTACAGATGTAATGTCACTTTTTCTTGTTTATGTCTGTGTCTTATCCCTCTCCTTTATATTTACAGCTGAGGAATATTGTTCTCCTTAATGTTTATAACATTTCCCACAGGAAACTAATAATTTTCCATAATGATACCACCGGCTGATACCATTGAATAATGATTGTATTATTGCTCATTATCTCCCTTTAAATTTACAACAGATTATTATTTTTTTTTTTTAAATTTGCAGTTTTGGATTATCACTTTGCACAATTTACAATTTTGAAATATCTCTCGCCTACGTTTTCAATCATGTAATGCCATTTTACTAAAGCTGGGAACTGTTTTCTCTATACAAATCTCTCAATACCGTTAGAAACTAAAAATTTTGACAAAAAGCAGTCAGACCAGTATAAAAAAAACCATAAAAATATAGCATGAATTTGAATGAAATTTGCTGTTACAATATAATGGTTGTTGGTGTAAGTTGTGAACGAAGTTCTTACCTGTTCTGACTGGCTTTTGCTTCCTGTCTTGTTCTTTCACCTGTCAATGTCGAATGAATACAGGTAAGGAGGAAGTATGCATTTTCATATATATTTACACAAGATATCAATTACTGAGAATCGATTTCAGAATTAATTCAGTCATAATAATCCTGTCTACCATAGGCAAAAGGCTTGAAATTTTGTTGGAAGAAGGTGGGGGGGGTCTAGTCGATTGCATGGATCCCAATGTTTAACTGGTACTTATTTTATCAACCCTGAAAGGATGAGAGGCAAAGTATACCTCGGCGGAACTTGAATGCAAAACGTAAGGACAGACGAAGTGCCGATAAGCATTTTGTCCGACGATTCTGTTAATCAGTAATAAACAATATCATCGAATTCTTACTTTACCGCCATCATGCAGGAAAATCGAAAGAAGAAAGAATCCGGAGAAATTCACATAATAAAACGCAAAAATAAATTTTTAAAAAAACACATCCATTGTTCAAAGAAGAATTTTCTGGACGGGAAATCTTTCTAAAACGAGACTACGCAGTCCTCTCGCACAGAAGAGTACTCAATGCCAGTTTTTCACCTTCAAAACAATAATATTAATTGAACAGAAGTTTCGTGCAGTTTAAGATTTGGCAACAGGCGCAGATGTCTGAGAGACAGTACTTTAGGACTTATTTTATTAACAAAAGTGTAATTCCGTTCCTTGTTTGGAACTGTGTAATGCTTTTCAGTAATACTGACAGCCGTGCAATGTCACTTCGTTATGTTTACATCTGTGTTTTATTTCAGGTCTCTGTTTGCAGATTTGAAATATCTCACCTCAATATTTAGAGCTGTGCTTTATCTTCTCTTAATTCATAATACATTGATTTTGTTGGAGACTCGTATGATGCTATGAAGAATATTCTCGTAAATAGTTTCAACAACACCAACTGCAGGTGCCTATGAAGCTGATGGATGCGTAGAGTCTTCGACAAACTTTGTATAGATTGCCTTTTCTGCCGTGAAGAGGCCCAGATCAGCCACCATGATGTGATGCATGATGTGTGTCGAAGTCAACTTTGACTTTCATTCCTCCAGGGTCGATAAAATAAACTGCCAGTCAAGTGCTAATCCCCTCACCCCAAAATTCCGAACATTGTACCAAACTTTGGAACAATTATTATGATAGAGGAGTGAATGGCAGAACTGGAAGACCAGTAATTTGCCTGCGTCTCTATACCGCCCTAGTTTAAATCTTTTCAACTTTGCTTTTCATCGTTCTGGATCGATCGGTATGTTTGGTTGATGAGATCTAATATGACCAAAACACGTCCTGAATTATATCACCTTACTTAAAAAACATCAGATTCATTCCTCTCGCCATTTCTTTATTCCATTTAATTTTTATTAATTTAAATTCAGGAGTTGTCTCCCCTTACTTTTCTTGATCAAAAGTATTCGTTAAACTAATGAGGTTTTTGTTTGTCATTTTCTTACTTTATTACCAGGTTATTTTTAATTATTTACAAAGACTTTCTTCTAATGGCATTAAATATGTTAGCATCCACTTAACTTTTACTTTGCATACAGACGGCGTCTTTATGAAAAAAACTTTTCACCAGTTCATTCTACAAAGTATCAGTCAAGGAGTGAGAATCTCTTAAATTGGCCACACCCCTTCCCCAAAAATATATATCGCCTTCTATCTTCCATCTCAAACATTATTATTAATATCGGCGCATTTTTCTACAGGCCTCTGTACATATTTACATATACACATTTTTTCTCTCTTACCCTCTATTTATCTATTTATCTATCTATCCATCTATCTATTACCCCTCTCTCTTTTACATGGAGAAAAAGAGAAACACACACACAGTAAGACAGATCTCAAAAGAATTCCGTATTTGATTGTGTGCTATGACGTAAGAATGTCGAGTGAGGGGTGGTGTTTTGGCAAAAGTACTGTTGGCGTAGCAGGAACTATTTTGGTGCCAGAACAGATAGAAAAACGATGTAAAAATATAATCTATAGATGGACCATTCTGAAGAGGGTTAAGTTGTCCTATTGACTTTCGTTAAAATGACTCATTCACTTCATTATTTGTTACACACGGCACTCCATCTTTCTTCTCTCTTTCTCTCCTTCCCTCTCTCTTCCTTTCTCTCTCTCTCTATCTCTCTCTCTCTCTACCTCTCTCTCTCTCTCTCTCTCTCTCTCTCTCTCTCTCTCTGTATGTCCACACGGAGACACAAGCACACACATTCACGCACATATACACACGCACACATAATTTGTATACGTGAGTATGCATACATCTATCCATGTGTGCGTGTGTGTGTGTGTGTGTGTGTGCAGTGTGTTTGCTTATGCCCACGTGCAGAGAAAGGACCCGCTTAGCACAATTCCATTAAATGCTGACTCGCCACATCATTTTTTTTCTTTTTCTGGCGACACTATTTTCGCTGTCTTAACACTGCTTTATGACAACTTGTCGGACCCCCGAAGATTTCCACATTTCATAAAATGTTCTTACACTTATTTTGATGTAAAAATTATATAATCTTTATAGAATTGTTTGATTATGTTCAAGATGTTTATCATAATGAGTTCTGCCACAGATTCAGGTTAAAGAGAAAAAACAGTTCTTCGTTCTGTTGTTGTTGTTGCACAACAGAAAGCACCAAATCGCCTCTCAAGTCGTCTTTTTGTTTGAACATTTCTCAAATTAAATACAATTATTTTTCTTTCGTGTTTTCTCATTGCACTTGATTCCTTTCTTGAAGTTCTTCAGATTCTTCCCGCTGTTCTTCGTTCATGTTATTTCATCACACGCATACACACACTCTCTCTCTCTCTTATTCTGCCTCTCACTGCCTCTCTCTCTCTCTCTCTCACACACACACACACACACACTGTCTCCTCTGTCTCTCTCTCTCTCTCTCTCTCTCTCTCTCTCCGCCTCTCTTCCCCGTCTCTGCCTCTCTTTCTCTCACTCTCGATGTTGTCGTATGTAATCAGCTTGTTGTTCGCCGTCCAAGTTTTCTCTTCGTATTTGCTGTCTTTCACTTTGACATCGCAGGTATCCTCAACGTTCGCACCAAGTCATGTTGGATTTTCTATTAGTTCTGTTAGTTTTGTTCTAAACTTTCTCTTATTTCCTGTCTTTGTCAAGTTCTCATCCTTTGCTTGTATCATTTCATTTCTATTCTTTCTCTCGTTGCTTTAAGCCTTCCATTTCATCGTAGTTGGTATTGTTTAAATCTGAACCAGAATATTTCTAGTGCGAAATATCTGCAGAAATTCATATTTCCTTTTACCTTTTATCTATTTATTTATTTTTGTCTCTTTTCAAAAAAAAGACCAAAAAAAAATGAAAGCTAACAAACCAGAATACCTTCCTCGCTGTGTTGCTCTCTGTTACTCTATGAAAATAAAAATGAAGAAAGTATTTTCCTTCGCAAACATGTGTGTTCCTCTAGAAAATGAAATTATTAAGGAACGAGTGTTTTCCTAGAAAATGAAATGACGAGGGAACGCAAGACACTTCAATCCTCACTCATTCGTATTCCAATTGTATGTTGCTCACACAATTTTATGCACCAATGAATACAAAACGACCTACGACTACAAATGCTGAAAGTTCGTCTGAAAGCGTTGAGGAAAAGCGTCACACTGAATGTAAAATTCTCTTGATCTCTGGATCTTAACAGTAGATCCACTTTCGTCACAGGTCATCGGAGAATCGAGTACTCTTGGTTTGAAGGTTCATACACTCGACCATGTCCCTGCTGTCACCAACGCATCATTTTTTTTTCTATTCGTCACTGAGCAACCTAGGAACAAACTTTGCATAAATTTCGAGCTCCATGTTTAGATTTCCATGTACAATTGCTACACCAACGCCAAACTGTCTATTTATTGTTTTTATAAACAGACGACGGTCTTTATCCAGAAAATTGCAAAAATTTCTCAACTAGCTTTGATGTTTTGATGTTCCTTTTCCTCCCGCACCACTCATTGTCTTTCATCTCCTCTTTACCGTCCTTGAACCCCTTCTGCCAGCGAAAAACAGATGCTCGGCTCAGACAAGTTAATTCATGACCAGTCTGGAGCATTTCATAAGTTTTTGTAGCGTTTTTGCCCAGTTTAACACAAAACTTTATTGCTTGGCGAGATTCCAAACGTCTCGGCAGCATTCTGTCGAGACGAGCAATGTTTAGCAGGGTGTGTTCAAAGTACTGTTACAGCCACCCCCTTCAATCCAGAATAAAAGTTGGTAGGTCAGCTTATTATATATATACTAGTGATATACTAAAATTCCAATCATACAAGCCATAACTCATTCAAATATGAAAACATAAAGAGAAGGGTTTTCTATCAGTCGCGAGTTTTGAAATAGACAAAAGAAAGCTTACGCCTCAGGTTTTGGTTGTAGGCCGAAAACGGCCAGTATCACTATCACCATATCAGAAACGAAGTCACTCACTGGACAATAAAGCTCTATATCAGCAAATCTCTACTATTGCTACCAGGTTTTGACATTCCAGCGACAACAGTTACATACGAGTTTGTGTGTTGAGTATCACTGCGTGGTTTCACTACAGGCAAAGCGAAGGTGAATATTATGTAACTGTGCATGGACCAGCTAGGGCTAGGACGGCCTTCCCGGGTTATTAGCGGCCAATGGTTTGAAGTCTATTGATAGAGCTCAGTTTTAATGACAATAGAAGAAATTGGTTTCTCTGTTGAAGGATACTGCAGAATGTTATAGTTATATGCGTGAATGCAGTTTCACGTGGATGTAAAGTTGAAAATTACGAACTCCAAATGAGTAAGAAGAGACCTTGTCAAGGATGCTCCGTGCGATGTCGTGGAAGTTGTTTTACCTGTTCTTGCACTTGAATGACTGCATGTGTTACTTAAATCTCCCCTTGTAACAATTGGCTATGTCTGTATTGTGCCTTGTCATACCATCTGATGGTGTGAGGGCTGCTCTATACACCAAAGTGTTTTCACGAGGTAAGATCCTTCAAATGAGCGGTTGATGGGATTTCGGCAGCTACAGGTGTTTCTATTGTAGTGTACAGCATAGGAAGCCTTGTGATCTAAGCATGAGTAGCTAAATTTGACATTATGAAAGGTGAAGAGTTTATGGTACCTTTGGGTTCTTGGGAAATCCTGTCTAATAAAATTTAGGGAACTTCTAGTAAGATTAGTGAAAACATTTAAATTAAATGGAGAAATAAACCTGACTGCCGTTCTCTTTCTAACTCCCTTCGAGTTTGAAGGGCGGCCGGGAGATATACACTTACTTATATTCCACACAAGTGTATCATCATAATGATGCGGCCCTGTTGAAGATCCCTATCTGATTGGAGACTCTTCGGCTAATGCTGATAGAGATATATATATATATATATATATATATATATATATAGAGAGAGAGAGAGAGAGAGAGAGAGAGAGAGAGAGAGAGAGAGAGATTCTATCCGTCCCTTCTCTCTTTCTTCATCCCCCATCACATCAAGAATATCAAAAATATCTATACTGCAACAACTACTTTTTTTAGACCCACAACGCTTTCTAGCGCCACTCTCCCCGAAAAGGCTAAAAAAAAAAAACGTGAATTTCACCCGAGACCTTTACAGGACCAGGATTCCTCGATGAGGTTTCTTTCTGAGTCTGAAATCAGCGACAGGAGAACTGTTTTAACGAGAGCAGAGCAGCTTCCACCATTCCGTTGATACAATTAGCGATATTAAACATAAACACAACAAATTGAACCGCCGGGTATCAGAGTACAGAATGTAACACACTAACAAACGGTAATACGCGCACGTGCGCACAGATTGAGTTACAAATGCGTTAAAAATGAATGTGTGAGCTATAAATAGTGTGTGTGTGTGTGTGTGTGTGTGTGTGTGTGTGTGTGTGTGTGTGTGTGTGTGTGTGTGTGTGTGTGTGTGTGAACATATTTAATTAAATGATAAAATTAAGGAGATAGTTAAGTACCATCTTTAATTAAACAGATTTAATGAGTTAAGTCAAATAATTGAGTTAAAGTTGAAATCTAATAATATAAATTATTCAAATTTTAAAAAATGATTTTATCCCAACCTCGATCAAAGCCAAAAATATGCTTCATAGTATAATGTACCACGTGATACAGAAGCAAGAGGAAGATGAAGAGACCACAAACCATCTTAAAACGGCAAAGAAAACGAAGAAGCCACCCCCCACATTATGGCATGTTGTACCCAATTCTGACCTGTCGACAAATTTATGCAATAAATCATAAACGCTAAAAATGAAAGACCCCACCCCATTATCGAATGCGACCCGAAGGAGGTTTTGGCTGTTATTTCGAGTAAATCGAACGACGATATAGACACTCCTCGACGGCACAGAAAAGGAACTGTACCTCACCATAGTCCCTATTCAGAAACATCTGTAATCTGGGTGCAGTTACGTATCGCAGCTCACCAAGTTAGTTATTTGCAGATAAAGGACCTAAGTCGGGTAAGCAACCCTACTGCCCTCTGGTGGCTGTCATGTCTCATGAACTTGTCTCCTCCATCGTCTCAGCATCGCAATTTTTTCAAGGTTTATATACTACAGCAACTGTTGTACATATGTTTCCGAAAGGGATTGCCTCTTCTTCTTTTATCATACACCGGTTCCCTTAGTAATAAGCTGACGTACGATTTAATCTTTTCTTCACCAACACTGTTCCACTAACTTAAGTCTATGTTCTATAACGCTTTCTATTAATAATAGTACATTCCCATAAAATAATCTATCCGGTAGAAACGCCCTTCATCCCCCTTAACATTTTGATATAAGTTCCATTTACTCTGTTTTCTTTTACATTCACAAATATCCAGCATTCAGATCCGTTTGTCAGTATGCTCTAAAAAGTTTATTTTTGAGTTGATTCATAGATTTGCCTCCCATACTGCAGACATCTTGTTCGTTGCTGACCCTGCTGTTTCAATTCTTACGTCATTATGTCTCGCCACATAACTGACCCGGGTTCAGTAACACGCTGAGCTTGATCATGTTCCCAATTTGCAAACCAGGGAAATTATCTCCTCATCCCTTTGGCTGTGCGATTTGATAACCGTATACCAACCTACACTCTGCCAAACACAAATAACAATGATATTTCTTTAAATAAAAACACTATCAATTCGGGGAATGTGTATTCTGTGTTGAAGGGAAAACAGACTCGTCAAGGGAAGCGCTAGTTGTGTTGTGGGATGATGAATTTAGATTCTGGAAGTCTGCTCCACTGCACCAATATTCAAGTAATGTGAAGGCAGCCATGGATGAGATGAAGAAAATATGGTTCTGTTTATATCCACAAGACACACTCACATACATCTCCCTTCCTTTCTCACTTATCAGCTTTCCTCCAATTTCTTCCGTTCATCAGATTTTTGTTTTAATTTTAAAACTATTAAATAAATTTCACACCGACCAAATACGTACGTGCACCCATACAAACATACATATATATATATATATATATATATATATATATATATATATATATATATATATATATATATATAATTCCTGTAAGCGAAGATGCACTGAGTGACACCAAAAAGTTTCAATTTGAAATATATGTATGTGTACATATCTATGCATATATTTATGTGTGTGTGTGTGTATATATATGTCTATAAAGAGAGGTGTATGAAAAACCCTTATGTAAAGAAGTAAAAAAAAAACAGACAACAAAAATACCACTTCCAAGAGAATAGAGAACGTTTCAGAAAACAGCGAGTGTGTGTGTTTGTGTGTGCGTGTGTATCAGGAGAGAGAAAAAGAGGGAAAAAGAAAGTAATCCGATATTGACAGGTATATATCTTCATGCATATACGCACACATACACACAGACGCACACGCAAGTACACTTATATACATGCACAGAAACTATATACAGTGTATATATATATATATATATATACATATATAGTGTATGTGTGTGTGTGTGCAGGCCTTTTTCTTGATTCCCCTTAAAATCAATATTTCTCATCTGATTTCGTTCACGCTGGGAACGTACATCACTTATGTTCCAGAGATGGTCATACACTCTTCAAATTTTCCACATAATTAGTAATGCCGCCCCTAGGGGACGAAAACACCTTCTCATAGGTGAATAACAAATAGCAACGATCGTTACTTCAAGGGACATTACTCTTAATGACGTAGTTATGCTGCTTTCACTTCGTCTTCTACTACAGTTTTTACAATTTCCATTCACTGTAAACCGTTGATATTTGCACATTAGCACTTCCTTGAGATAGCCATGCAATTTAAATCAACTTTTAATTATTTTTTTTAATGCCTTCAGAAATTAATCCATATATTATATTCTCTGCTTTTACTCATGCAAAGTTGTGACAGTTATACAGTTTTTACAATGCCCATTCACCGCAAACTGCTGATATTTGCACGTTAGCATAGGGCTGTTCTTGCACCTACAAATGCAGCTGTCACCACTCTTAACTACGACTTATTCAGTAAGCTACCTTTTCAAGAACGTTATTACAGGTCTGTTGACACCGTTACCGACCTCGATCAGGTTACACACTTCCAACAGAATTCCAGGACTCCCTCCCCATGAACTTCACTTAAAAGTCGGTTGCCTTGTCATCCTACTACGCAATCTAAACGCACCCACACTATGCAATGGAACTTGCCTTGTGGTCAAACGACGGACCACGTTATTGAAGCCCATATTAAATGATACCGTTTTTAATCTGAAAATTCTGCTGACCCCAACAGACTGCCCCTACCGTATGCGGAGACTTCAGTTCCCTCTCAAACTCAGCTTCACCATGACAGTTAACAAAGCATAAGGTCAATCGCTGAAAGTTGTCGGATTGAACCTTCGAATGTCATGCTTTTCAGATGGACAGTTCTACGTCGGTTGTTCCAGAGTTGGCCATCCAGACAACTTATTCATCTATGCTCCTGAAGGAAAAACCAAAAATGTCGTCTGCAAAGCAGCCCTACAGTAGTTACTCCTCTACTGCAATATTCAGATCTACGCCAAACTGTAGCCGTTCGCAATCAGACTTCCTGCAAACATTTCATTGATATTTCGCTTCATTTCCATGATTGCTGTTAACAGTACATTACCTTCACTGAACATTCTTACTTCACGCACGTTGTTCGCTCGTAAGCGTGCTCTGACATTTATCTGTGTTCATGCCATTATTCTATTTGTGTGTTTGCCATTAATGCTTGCTTTTGTTTATCATACATGACTTTCATTGAAAAAAGCTTCAATGCGGTTGGGTCAGGCATTACGAGTAAAAAAAATACATGCTACAAAACGCTTCAGGTAATATGCAAGATCCCTAATGCCGACTGCAATTACGATCTCATTTCATGGACTTTCGTTTATTAATAGCTGCTAAATTTGTGTTCAAAACTGCTGACGAATTTTGTAATTATACATTTTATGTTTATCAACTTGAAATGACTTCTAACTGCGGGCTAATTCAACTTAAACCGTCAAAAGAAGTGCGCCATTATAATAAATTATACCAAAGATGGGTGCGTTTGCTAGTATATATATATATATATATATATATATATATATATATATATATATATATATATATATATAATGCATACATAAACACAAACACACACACACAACGGGCTTCTTTTAGTTTCCGTCAACAAAATCTACTCACTCAAAAGGCTTGCGTTGGCCCGATTATGGCATGTATGTATGTATGTAGGTATATATACTGGTATTTTTGTATGTACGTATGTATGTATAAACGGTGGCCTTCCGTACAGTTTCTCTCAACCAAATTTCTCATTCACATGGTATTGGACAACGCATTTTTACCAAAAGAACTGTAAAGGGATATCGAACTCTGAACTGCTGGCTTTTGAAGTGAAATCCTTAAATACACGACTACACTTGCGTTCACATACGCGCCTATACATTTATGCATATATAATCATATAGTTGTGTCTGTATATTCATCGTGTTTGTAAGTATACACATGGCGAATGTGTATTAAAGCGAAACATTGTTTCAGGGGCGTTTCGCTGAACATTTTTTTCTATAAATAGTAATATAGACTGTACTCTTCTCTTGTATATCTAAATATAAAATTACATACATATTTAATAAGCCTTATTGTTACCGAAATGTTCACCATTTATTTACAATATCGATCCTTCTGTACGAAGCATTTATGTATCAAACAGTTGCAACTTGATTGCATTATAAAATGCAATTAGGATATTTATCAGTCCCTTCGCCAGGAAGTAGAACACTTTAAATATGTTAATTATTAACTGTTATCTCTTCGTTAGTCTACTTCGGTATCGCTATGATTTTTATACGATGCGTAATTTTTATTCTTTCGGTTTGAAATAAAATGATAAATTCGTCTCTCCTCTCTGCGAAAATACTACAGTTGCAAGACATCTGTATAAAACGACAGGAGGCTTTCAAGTTCATTTGTCCTGACCAGCTTGCACTCAAACTAAACATTAGGCCCACTTTGGAAAGACTTTTTTATTGGCAGAAAATTACAGAATTGCCTCAAAGACCGAGAGTTTCGTTCATTACACTTTTCACTTAAACTCAGATGCGAGCAAACACGTTCGTACATACAAACACACACACACACACACGCGCGCGCACAAACACACACACAGACAGACACACATATAAACCATAAAAGTCAGGAGGCCTGAGAGGGAAATATATTTATTTAACCACTTAACATCCTTAAGGTTACGGCTGTTTCACAGCCTTCTTCAGGTGATAATAATTTCAACGTATAATAAATTATGTTTACATGTATGCACTAACATGCATACACACACATTCATACATAAACACACATACATACATAAAAGAGAATGACCCTTTCCAGACACAATATATATATATACATACATGTGTGTGTGTGTGCGCGCGCGCGCGCGCGTGTGTAAATACTTATGCTATGCTCTACCGTGGTCTCAATTCTTTAATGGAGTCGTAAGAACATAGAACGTGTCTTGGTCATTTTTTAAGGTGTAGTCATGCTGGAGCACCGCTTTGAAGAATTTTGGTCGAACGATTCGACCTCATCCTTCTCCAGGACTGACCAAAGCCGATTTCTTCCAGAGAAGAGAAAGAGTTAGAGACGGGAGAAAGCCGGTCACAGTATAGCACTGGTATTTTATTGATTCCTAATCTGGCCAGCCTCAAGAAAATCTAAGCTAAGACCACTAGATTCTTTGGAAGAAAGCAAGCGAATGTATACGAAAAGAAGGCCGGAAAAAATACGGAGAAATGGTAAATAATTACAAATGCAAACAACAGGACATTAACAACAGGAGTCTTTCGACTAAGGACAAATTAAATTAAGCTGGCGTGTGTGGGAATATATATATATATATATATATATATATATATATATATATATATATATATATATATATATATATATATATATATATATATATATATATATATAAACGATGGGCTTCCACAATTTCGGTCCACCATATTCACTCACAAAGCAGTGATCGGCCCGGATGTATAGTAGAAGACACTTGCCCATGGTGCGGCGCAGCGGGACTGTAATCGAAACAGCCTGGCTACGATTTGAGATTCTTGATCACGCTATCCTGCATAGACCTATGTTGGAAATTATTTAGTTTTATACTCAAAACGTAAAATACCTTTTATATTATTTTCCAATAAGATAGGGTCAGCTCAAAAAAAAAAAATTAAAGGAAAAGACAAGAAAAATTCAAAACGTTATGAGAAGCAAAACAAGCATTTCATATTTTGTAATTTTTGCTTTTGTTCTTTTTCATTTTTCCATTTTCTTTTTTTTTTTTTTTCAAACTGCCAAATTATATTTTTGGTTTAAAACACCGACAAGTTCCAACACACCAAAAACGTAAATATATTGCCATTTTTATAAAACTGCTATAGATGTAATAATTAATAAAATGGGAACGTTATAAAAAACTATTATGAAAATAGACATATTGGAAAACAATATCAATAGGCACACAGACACAGACTCACACACGCACACACATATACACATTGACACACACCAACACACACATTTGTAGATAGATAGATAGATAGATAGATAGATAGATAGATAGATAGATAGATAGATAGATAGATAGATATTAAAATTATTTGTGCTCCTATTTAATTAATCTGCTTTATTATATATACTTTGATACGTGTATATATATATATATATATATATATATATATATACATATATATATATTCACACATACACACACATATACACATACATGTATGTAATAATTTATATGTATAGTGTGTGTGTATGTGTGTGTGTATGTATATCCGGTTAGACTTTTTTTATATAAAATATAAGATGCAAGTATTGGTCGTTTGTTCATCATCTCGACACACGTTATGTAATTCCGTATTATTTATACAGCATCATTGAAAATAAGATAAAATTAACCACATAACATAAACATATATTAGCTACACCTATGACATCATGATGGGACGTACATGTAACGTGTGTATGTGTTTGTGTGTGTATGTGTGTGTGTAGAAACTGGCTTTTATAAAGTTAATCAGCTCTATATTCCTGAGTTTTGAATAAATGCCCCTCGTAAAGAATTACCATATCCTTGTCCAGCGGATGATGACGATAAATTTCTGACAGAATCTTTAATTGAAGTTGCTTATTTCACTAAATTGAACAAGATGTGGACGGCGTGGAGCATACGACTCATGCTTCGTGTTAATCAATTTAACCGTTTCTATATTTGATACTGCAGTAACACCGCAACGTTCTTGGCAAACGTCGCAGTACAGTTTCATACTATTTTCAACTGTATTCAGAAATTTTGCATACATACATATCTACATATATACATATATGCATACATACATACATACATGCATGCATGCATACACGCATACACGCATGCATGCATACACTCGTACAAAAATACATGCATACATGCATGCATGCATACACATGTACGTCATACATACATATGTACATCCATCCGTACATACATACATACATTTACACGAATTCACACAAAAACCTAGAAATCTTAGACTTTCCGAAGAGCAAAACAAACTGACGCAGGTTCTCCAAAAGTGTGTGTGTGTGTGTGTGTGTGTGTGTGTGTGTGTGTGTGTGTGTGTGTGTGTGTGTGTGTGTGTGTGTGTGTGTGTGTGTGTGTTTCGAACTTTCTAGTGTTTTTAAGTAAAATATATAGTTTGGTATTTTGAAGCCAAAGACAGACTTTTTGGCGTTTTGATTCTTTTGACATTTTGAAATGTTGTTGCCTGTCATAATGCTAAGGACATAACCTGCGAGATATCTACAACTAAATCTTTGAGACTGAATTGCTTCAAGCTATTATGTCTTTAACATGGAATTCTGAACGTTCAAACGAAATGCATTTTGACGTAATTTTGCTCCGGGATTTCTCGGCTGGTTTTTAAAACCATTGAGGCAACTGATCTCAATTCTTAAGTGTACAAAGAAGAAAACTGCAATCACAGGTGATTTTTAAATTTTTAATCGAATTCTTATCCTTGTGGCAAAAGTTCTTTGCTTCGTAACTGCGTATTCTCAGGTTCAGTCGCACCGCGTGGCTCCTTGAACAAGTGACTTCTACAACAGTCCTACACCAATCGATGCCTTGTGAATGAATTTGGTAGAAATTATAGACAAACCTGTCGTAAAGGTATGTGTGTGCGTGTATGTGTTATATGTACTTATACATACCTGCACATACATATCCATCCGTTATTTCAGATCTTTCTCTGAGATGGTAGTTTACTTGAGGCACGTATTGCTACTATTTCTGTTGGTCTGAGTAGTCATGTAGTACAATATACATATACACACATAAAGATATATATGCATGTGTATATATATATATATATATATATATATATATATATAGTTGGAATTTACAGAAAAACAAAACACGAAGAAAGGTGTATAAACAACAAACAGGTGTATTAGTTTAACGCTCGGTAAGGTGAGAAAGCCCTTTACGCTTCGAGCCTACGCTCTTCAACAGAAAGGAACACTAGAAAATAAACAGAGAGAATAAAAAAAGCTGTAGGGGCAAGCGGTCAATCATGGCGGCTATGCATGTATGTATGTATGTATGTATGTATGTGTGGTGTATGTATGTGTGGTGTATGTATGTATGCACACACATATGCGCAGACATCTGGCTTAATGAAGAGTCGCTTGTCTCCCGACATTTTCGCTACACCCACCACTCCATCCAACACTTCTCGGTCATCGACGTAGGGCACCCTTGGATCCTGCAACACTCGCCTTCAGTTTCTGCTTCAAACTTACACACCTTTTGTTCTGAATTCTCCACCTCAGTTCTTTTAATTCAGCGTTTCTTCTTCTCTTTTCCATCACCCTACACCCCTTCCGTCTATTTCTTACTCTCCCTTCCCTACGCTTCTCCCATACATACCCCACAAGCTACATTTCTCTGCACACTGCTGTCACACCCGCGCGCGCGCCTTCACCACAACAACACCGCTTCCACATCTACACACCCCTTCCTCTCACACACGCCTCATTTCTTCTGCCAATCTTGCCCTTTTGCGTACACCAGCATATGTTCTCTCGCACGCACACATATCTACACGCACCAGTTTCTTAACACAAACACACCCACACGTATTTTGATCTTCGCACTCACATAGACCCCATAAATACATACACACGCACATATATCGCCATTCACCTATCATCTTGCCTCTGACGCACATACACACACACACACACAAACACACACACACGTTTATATTTATATTGTGCATATGTGTGTATGTGTTTATGTATGTATTTAGATATATATATCTAAATATGTGTGTGTGTGTTTTTATTTTTTTACTTATTTCAGTCGACTGCGGCCATGCTGGAGCACCGCCTTTAGTCGAAGAAATCGACCCCAGAACTTATTGTTTGTAAGCCTAGTACTTATTGTATGGATTTCTTTTGCCGAACCGCTAAGTTACGGGGCCGAAAACACACCAACATTGGTTGTCAAGCGATGGTGAGGGGACAAACACAAACATATATATATATATATATATATATACATAT
>NC_142937.1:94396995-94419495 GCF_046866305.1 Octopus bimaculoides | reverse complement strand
AAGCGAGTATGACTCAGAAGCGTGTACTGTGGTGCTTTCGTTACTTGTTTCCGGTGCCTGTGTAGTCATAGACACCATTTTGGCCCTCCCGCGCTTGAGCCAGCAAAACATTGCGGATGTGACCGCTGGAAGGAGAGAAGGCTTCAACGGCATTCGGCTCGAACCCCTTTCACTCATGTAGACTGGAGCAACGTGAAGTGGAGTGCCTTGCTCAAGAACACAACGCGTTTCCGGGTCAGGAATTGATCCCACAACCTTATGATCGAAGTCCATCACCATTCTAACTTGGCAACACTCCTTGAGTGTCGTTTTCTGTAGATTTGTCAGCTATGTCTAGCAGAATGAATGATCACATAGAGGATCTTTTGCTGGCTAGACACATCGCCAAGTTTTGTGAGAATATGTTAATGAAGTCGTTTAATCTCGTATTTCTCAAAGGATGTAATTTCCTGTGTGTTCTCGTGTGACGTCTAATAGAATCTATACCATGTCATTTCATAATATTTGAAGTAATTATAGTTAAGAATGATGTGTAACACAGTTTCTACGTATTTTGTGGTTTATCTGATGTAAAGCGACCTGTACATAAAAGCATAGTTTATCTTCGAAACTACAGCTTCCCTTCTCTACCGAATGACCAATATAGCAGTCAAATTCTGTGTATACACACACAGTCTAATCACCCAGCAAAGGAACCAGCATGGTATAACTCTAGAAGTAAAATTCAAGCTGCCATCAGATACGGTAGTTCGAAACTAAGCAGCAGTGTTCAATATGGTGGAAATTTTCAATGCAAACAAGTCTCTGAAAAGAGTAGAATAAGAACAGCAGCTAGTTGAAGCCATCACTATTTATATATACAAATGTAGAGTGACGCTAGCTGTGGTATTTTTTTGTTTCAGAAAAATACTGAGGCAGATTGCGACACATACATCAAATAAACCTGTTTTGTTAGAAAAGACGGAACTTGCTCAGTATGTCAAGCATGATGTTTCCATCTCATTTGCTCTGCTCCGTGACAAACAAGCCCGGACATTTTGAGCTAAACCGAAAAATATTCGTTCCGATACAGAAATCGATAAATAAAACATTTGATGATTGGTGCGAAAGCTAGCCAGGCTACAATTAAATCAATATACGAATTTGAATCAGTCTCTTCGAGAAGTTTCTCTGAGACAAAATATCATAGTTAGCACCGTTCTACATTTGTATATACATTGTAAATGTTATTTCAATCTAGTGCTATTTTAAAGAGTGTATATTGATTTAATTCTAGCTTGGCTAGCTTCGCTTAAATCAGAGTATGTTTTATTTACCGATTTCTGTATCGGAACGAATATTTTTCGGCTTAGCTCAGAATTACCGGCGGATGCTCATCACCTGTGAAATTGGTCTGTTCTGATGTTAACAAACCAACCGTTTAAAGAGACGATAGATTTGTGAAAGATTCCTTATTCAGTTTAAGAATTATTTCAAATTCCAGAATGATTTATCAGGTTGACACAAGTCTACAATATATTAGGAAGATGTACAGATGTATAATCGATTAAACTGATCCACCCACAAGACACAGCAGTATTTCCTCTGCAATTATTCTATTGGCCTCGGAGGAATGAGGAACAGAATCACCTTCATGGGAGTGTTTTTATCACAGTTCTGTACCAGAAATACACGGCGTCAGATTCAAGGTGGAAAAAGATAAATTAAGCATCTTTCCTAATGTTTCAAATTTCCTTTAAGAACATAAACCTCGTGAGGAAAGCGAACCGTTTGTAATTGTATATTTACCCAAAGGTGTCGGCCGACCTTTAAAAAATACTAAATTGCGAGAAAAAGTTTCATAACATACAATTTAACAAAGTAAGAAGGCGTACAGCGTCTTATCAACTAATTCCTTTTTTGGAATAAAGATAACTTCTTCGAGAAGACACGAGAATTAACTTCAGCGAAAGCAAACGAAGCTAACATTTGGTCGTTTATAGCCCAGTGGACATTGTTATCCTCTAAGGACTACAACACCAAATACATTAAATTAGTTTACACGACCGTACACAGACAATTACGTGCGTGGTGCTCAGGTCCGATTTATCATTTATCTAATTACATTATATTATTGAGATGCTGGTGAAAATTTAATAATCTTAAAATCTAATGGGATAAAAATGTACTCGGCTAAGGTAGCATTTTTCTAATTATTTCGTTTTCTATAACAGGAAGACCTCTTCGAACGGTGACTAACTGTGGTAGATATATGGGTTAAGTCCTTGATGGGGTCAAGAGAGTCTACTCGACATTTAAAAGATAATAAATCACAAATCGTGATATCGAATCAATGGAATTTTTAATTAGATCATTTTAAACATGATACAGAACTGATGGAAGAACACTCAAGCATTAAAAGGTCCGTTTACTGTAGAGTTAACAATATTTTAAGAATGTACGATAGAATAATGGTTAGCGTGACAATCCACGCAAAGATGATTTCTATATTGATTTTGGTAGGATTTTCACTTAAAGAACTCAAATGGATTAGAAGATTATTGAGGTAGAAGTAATAATTAATTCTTGACAAGAAAACGAAAAATGGAAAGGGGAAAAAATCGATATTCGTTTTCATTGCAATCGTAACTTTTGTACGAAACAATGATATATCCGGAACAATCGCTTAACGGTAGCCATTTTATCGTGACGAAAATTCTATTCAGGAAAAAAAAAATGAAAAAGTGAGTGCAATGCGATTTGTGATTTCGAATATAATTCATTAAAATAGAAAAATTCTCTGTAATTAAACGTTTTGCTTCGTATAATTATGAAATATATAATAATGTACATAACTTTTTTGCTTTAGACATAATCTATAACTGTGTACTCACTACACGGTTAGAAAATCGAATGATTAATGAGAGAGCTAAGTTGCTATCCAAACTCCTGATAACTTTTTTGTTTCTGATATCTTCTTACAAGATTTACGGCATTTGATGATTTGCAATTAAATGGATCAAGAATCAGCCACCGAATTCAAGGGTCATGATTCTAATTGAGTGACTGTCCATCTAAAATTGACCTTGCATGTATGTGTGAATGAAGCGTTTCCAAGGTCGTTTCGATGCACGAGTTTTTCTCCATTCTTTTGTATTTTCTCACGCGAGTAAACGACGAGTATTTAATGTCTAAATTCGTTCAATATTTAACTGCTTTTCTGTATAATTATGCAGGAAATCAAACACCAACACACACACACACACACACACACACACACGTTCTGTGGCGAAAGCAGTAGTAATGTGCCAAGACAGTAAGTCGTGAGGTGTTGAATGTCAATATTCCGCACCTTTGTAATAAAAATACCAGCCTTGCAAGCAGTTTTTTTTTTCTTCTTTTTAATCAGTCTTTAACGTCACCATCTTTCCTTTGTCTTTCTTACCTTCATTTCAAATGTTGCAAGATTCTGACATTTGATTGGGTCAACAAGAAGTCGCTTTCTTCAGAAAGTTCCTTTATAAAAAGATATAAATAAAGCTGCTGCCACCAAGTTCTGCCTTCACCGAGTCTATGTTCGCCTTATCAAAGGCAACAACAACTGAAGACAGATGTAAGAGGTAAATAGTCTCAACATCAAACGGATTAACCGTGTTATGCATTGCACTAATTTCCATCGCAAAGAATAGAGACGATACCGCTTCCCTAACCATCCGCAGCCTCGATCATTTCCTCTCATTTTTCTACTGACTCAAGGTATCACACCCACCGCTTGATGACCGATGTAACTTAGCGGATCGTCAAAAAGAGATTGATAGAATTAGTTCCAGGCTTTTAAAACATGCCAGAATTGGGGTCGATTCATTATGTTAAACGTCTTCAAGGCAGTGTCCCAGCATGGCCACAGTGCAAAAACTGAAAGAAGTAAAAGATGAGGAATATCCGAAGGAAACAAACATGCATGTACGTTTGTGTATCTGTTTACATTTACAAACAAAAAGGGAAAGTAGTACTCAATACATAAAGTGTGGGTCATTATTTGTTTTACTATTGTAATTGTTCTTTGTTGCTACTCAGATGTTTGAGGATAAGGATGATCGCGAAACAAATTTCTGAAGCAGAAAATATATTTCAGGTCACTGCAATGGAAAATGATGCCTATATCTAAAAACAGAAAGAAAGAAAGATAGATAGATAGATAGATAGATAGATAGATAGATAGATAGATAGATAGATAGATAGATAGATAGATAGATAGATAGATAGATAGATAGAGGGGGGAGAGAGGAGAGAGAGAGAGAGAGATGGATGGATGGATGGATGGATGGATAGATAGAGAGAGAGAGAGAGAGAGAGAGAGAGAGAGAGATGGAGGGATAGATATTTAGATAGATAGATAGAGAGAGAGAGAGAGAGAGAGAGAGAGAGAGAGAGAGAGAGATGGATGGATGGATGGATAGATAGATAGATATAGAGATAGATGAATAGAGAGATACCTCTATGTGTATCTATCTGTACTTATGCATATAAGTACATATGTTTATCCATACACACATATACTTATACCTACACATTATGTGTGTATGTGTGTGTGTGTGTGCGTGTGCGTGTGCGTGTTTGAATATATCTGTGTGTTCGCGCACACGTGTGTGTACGTACATAAATAAATACTCGAGCATGCCTATAAACATGCACACACATGCACATGCTTAAACCAGCAAGTAAATAAGCGTAAATCCCAACCGGAAGTAGGCGAATTCCTGCTGAAATTTATTACTCGCTAATCAGCCATCTATAAAGATACGTATCCATGCTGCCAGAGATCTACATTGATGCCAATATTCTATGAAGGTGTGCATCTGTCTTTCTATCTAATGCAATTATCGAGTTATCTCTGGCTTTCTAGTTTTATGTGTGTGTGTTCTGCGTGGGTGGGTGTGTTTGAGTGCATTTTTCTCTTCAGTTATACATAAACCAGGCTTCCAGTTCTCAGATAAATAATAATAATAATAATAATAATAATAATAATAATAATAATAATAATAATAATAAAGAGGTTGAAAAAAATCACCAAGTACTCCGAATTGAAAGTGGAAATGGCAAGACGGTATGGAATGCGAGAAGGTAATGTAAAAGTGATACTTGTGGTGATCGGAGCGTTTATATATATATATATATATATATATTCATTTTTTTCAAAATGTAACTACATGTGAATCGTTGGCAATTTTCCTCCTCGGTCTTCTTTTCTATTGGACTTTCCTCTGTTTCTGAAGAAGAGCGTTTGCTCGAAACGTTAAGCCATCTTTCTTTCCTTCCCTGAGCGTCTGCTAATACTTTTCATGTACCACGTCCTCTCGTTGTTGTTGGGTTGTGTGATATCTTTGGTTTTGGCCTATGGTTGGTGAGAGTCAAAATATCAGATAGGATATTTCGGTTGTATACACAGAGAAAACCAACCCTGTGATTATTTAGCGCCTAAGGGGCTGGCCCAAATCACGTGTTACCTTAAATAGTACGTATGTTGTTATTCATTTCATTATATAGGCGTAGGGGTGGCTGTGTGGTAAAAAGCCTGCTTCCCAAACACATGGTTCCGGGTTCAGTCCCACAGCGTGGTACCATATGCTAGTGTCTTCTACTAAAGCCTTGGGCCGACCAAAGCCTTGTGAGTGGATTTGGTAGACGGAAACTGAAAGAAGCCCGTCGTATATATATGTGTATATATGTATATGTATGTGTGTTTGTTATTTGTGACTGTGTTTGTTCCCCCACCATCGCTTGACAACCGATGCTGGTGTGTTTACGTCCCCGTAACGTAGCGGTTCGGCAAAAAGAAACCGATAGAATAAGTACTAGGCTTATAAAGAATAAGTGCTGGGGTCGATTTGTTCGACTAAAAGTGGTGCTCCAGCATGGCCGCAGTCAAATGACTGAAACAAGTAAAAGAATAAGTAAATATATACATGTATGTATATATATATATATATATATATATATATATATATATATATATATAAATATATATATATATATATATATATATATATATATATATATATATATATATATATATATATATATATATATATATATATATATATATATATATATATATATATATATGTATATATATATATATATATATATATATATATATATATATATATATATATATATATATATATATATATATATCTGTACATATATATATATATATATATATATATATATATATATATAAATATATATATATATATATATATATATATATATATATATATATATATATATATATATATATATATATATATATATAAATATATATATATATATATATATATATATATATATATATATAAATATATATATATATATATATATATATATATATATATATATATATATATATATATATATATATATATATATATATATATGTATGTATGTATGTATGTATGTATGTATCTGAACGAGGTATAAACAGTGGCTGCACGACAACGTGAAGTATATTTGCCACTTAAATGCGGCTGACCCCTAAGGGTGGATGCTACTGTAGCTTGTAGCCCCAGGAGAACATCTCCTCCAGCTGGTCATTGACACACTTTCTGTGCCCTGTCGGTATTTGCAAGAGAGAGAAAGAGAGAGAGAGGATTGAGGTATCTATTAGCCTCCTCGCCAGATCATGACCGTGTTTTTTGCGTATAAACAGTCCTTCTCTATTTATAGTTGCTTGATGAAAGGCGGTCCGGGATTTGATACGGACGTTTTGAGCCAAAGTTCAAATTAGTGAGCAGCGGCCAATCAGGCGTCGTCAAGGAAGCAATAATCAGTCTCGGCGACGAACTCAGCGCATTAAAGTATGGTTTGTGAGTCACTCGAAATAACAAAACTTTTGATAGAATTGATGACATTATCACTAATAATGAGAAGTATGTGCCTGGTGACATTCTAGAAAGTGCCAAGTCACGTCATATACTTACACGTGTGTGTGTGTGTGTGTGTGTGTGTGTGTGTGTGTGTGTGTGTGTGTGTGTGTGGATGGATGGATGGAGACGGGTAGGTGTTGGTGTGTATGTGTGTACGTATGTGTATATATATATATATATATATATATTTGTATCTATGTATGTCTATGTACGTGTGTGTGTATATATAATACATACACGCACGCACACACACACACACACACACACACACACACACACACACACACAGTTGCAGGAATAGCTGTGTGGTAAGAAGCTCGCTTCCCGACTACATGGTTCCGGGTTCAGTCCCATTGCGTGGCACCTTGGGCAAGTGCCTTCTACTATAGCCACGGGCCGACCAAAACCTTTTGAGTGGATTTGGTAGACGGAAACTGAAAGAAGCTTTTTGTATGTATATATATGCGTGCGTGTGTGCGTATGTCTGTGTTTGTCCTCCTGCCATCGCTTGGCAACCGGTATTGGTGTGTTTACGTCCCCGTAACTTAGAGGTTCGGCAAATAAAAGACTGATAGAATAAGTACTAGGCTTACAAAATATAAGTCCTGGGGTCGATATGTTCGACTTAAAGCGGTGCTCCAGCATGGCCGAAGTCAAATCACTGAAACAAATAGACAAATAAAAGAATATATGACATATACATGTAAACACAGACATGTGTATGTATATATATTTTTTTTTTTTTTCCTGGTGAAGGCCGGTTTATGGGTTACCAAAAGGTCATAGGCCAACAGGTGCTGGGGTCTGATGATGCGCCATAAAGTTAAACCCTTTATGAACGGGAAACCTAGGGTAACACCATAAACCGGCCTTCACCAGGAAAAATATATACTCCTCTACTTCTTCTTCTCCAGATTTATGTTTTTCTAAAAACGATGTATATATATATATAATTAACATTGCTTATATACATATATATATATACATATATACATAGGCGTAGGAGTGGCTGTGTGGTAAGTAGCTTGTTTACCAACCACATGGTCCCGGGTTCAGTCCCACTGCGTGGCATCTTGGGCAAATGTTTTCTACTACAGCCTCGGGCCGACCAAAGCCTTGTGAGTGGATTTGGTAGACGGAAACTGAAACAAGTAAAAGAGTATATATATATATATATATATATGTGTGTGTGCATGTTTATTCTTTTATTTATTACAGTCATCTGACTGCGGCCATATGTGTGTGTGTGTATATATATATATATATATATATATATATATATATATATATATATATATATATATATATATATATATATATATATATATATATATATATATATATATATATATATATATATATATATATCGTAATAAATACATGTACGTGTGCGCATATGTACGTGTGTGTTTCTGTCAGTAAGTGTTTTTTGTCAATATTCCAGTCACTTCACAATTCGAAAAACATAAACAAAATTGCAGATAAAACTCAAAATATTCCATTTACATAACATTTGTTATCGAGCTTACGATTTCTATAGATTTTCCTCTTATCAATTTTTACGTCACAATTTTAGAATAGATCTTATGAAATATATTTCTATCTGATGTGTATATTGAAGTCAAATATGGCGGCAATATTCATACATCTATGTGTGCCAATGTGTGTTTTTGCATGTCTCTGCGCACGCATGTGTGTGTGTGTGTGTGTGTGTGTGTGTGTGTGGAGTATATGACTTTACCTGTATATTTGAACACTTGCATGGCCATGTTGTCGAGGAGTTCGTCTCGTAACAACGTAGCTTTGTTTCTTTATCCCACTTCGCGCTACCTTAACTTATCGTTTCTACGAGGTGCAGACGTGGTTGTGCGGTTAACAAGCTCATTTCGCAACCACCTGGTTCCGATTTCAACCTTGTTGAAAGCTCTTTAAAAATGTTATTCTACTATAATCCCTGGCCCTTACCAGTGATTTCAGGGATCTTTTCAGTCTCACACACCAGATCCGATTTTATTCTTAAAATTTCAGCATGAATGTAATTTTTCGTTTTAATTTCGAAAATCAAAACCATTTTCTGTTTCTTTTTGAGGAATTTAAATGATATAAACCTGAGTGAACACGTCAGCATAACGATGTATATGCATACATACAATAAAATACACACACACACACATAAACATATGTATATATTCCTATATAACTGTTACCTGTGATGAGCGCAGGGTTACATAATCGGACTGTTACCTAACACTGTTGAACCCCTGGTGTGAAACTGATTGGTAAGCTCGGCCGTAATGAATATATGATGTTTTACACTGCGATTAATGTGCGTGTGTATGCATTGGTTTTAAATTTTGGCACAATACCAGCAATTTAATGAACCCCGACGGGGTGAAGGGCGAAGTCGACCTCAGAACACAGAAACGGACGAAATGCTGCTATGCATTTTGCCCGGCGTGCCAACGATTCTGCCAGCTCGGTGCTTTATATATATATATATATATATATATATATATATATATATATATATATATATATATATATATATATACACCCACATATATATTGATATGAATACATGTTTGTACATACGCATATATACATACACACAAATATATTTTTTAATATATAAAAATCATTTTTAAAAGACAACTAAAAATGTGCCTTATTTCGTAAAGTATACTTTGTGAATTAAAAAAGGAAAGAAGGAAAAGTTTCAGCAAGCTCTAAGTAGGAACTCGAGTGTGAGACAGTTCGTAACACTATGTCCTCTACCGAATCACTTTGCTGCCAACAGTCCATCCAGGTCTACACGAGTATCACATTGCCGTATCTTTCACTCTGTTGTGTCTGTGACTAACACACTTGGCTATCAACAGTCCAGTACATCTACCTCTATGTAGTTAGGACCCTAGTAGCTTTCACTCGTCTGTGTCTATGACCAAGGAACTTAGCTGCCAACTGCCCGACTAACTTTCAGTAGGTACCAATGTATGATACACTTCACTGTATTGCTTCCATAACCAAGGCATTTAAACTATTAACAGCCCATTTCATTTAGCTGTATGTACCAGAATATCAATACAATATCCTTATCAAAGACACTTGACTTCTAACAGTCTCCCTGACTAACAGTAGGGACCTCGGTTGGTAAATGTAGTTCACTGTACTATGTCCATGATCAAGACACTTAAGCGTAAATAGATCCGCCGCCCACCCAGCATTAAGTATGTACCCCAGGGTGGTATAGCCCTCTGTACTTTGTCCAGTTTATTTAGTTACAAGAAAGTGCTACAGTCCGCTACCATCTACCCCAAAACAGTAGCTCACTGTACAGTCTGTCTCTCTCCAACTGTTTGTTCCCTGTACAGTGTAGTCAGTATAATATAGCTCGCTGTACTTTAATGGTTCCTTGTACTGTCCACGCAGTCTTCTGTACTTTACAGCAGTGCTACTCAAAGTGCCGGTCCGCGAGCCATCAGCTGCCGGTATGCAGCAAGCTTCCAGAATAGAAAGAAACATTATAAAATGTTTATGTAATATTGTATTATTTGCTTACAAAATAAATATAAGATAAAAACAATTGTCAGCTTTTATTATGTTCATTATATAAATTGTTTCTTGTATAAATTAATATTACTAAGAAATATTACTGGTCCCTGGCACATTAGGGAAAAAACTGTCAGAACACCACATCCGACAGTTAGAGAAGCACTGGTTTACAGGACAGTGTCAATATACATTAATGTTTGTATCTCGACAAGATATATATTGACAAGTTATAGAGAAAAAAAAGCATCAAACCCCTAAAATTATTTTGCAGGGACACACAGGCTCCAAGTGAAGCTATATAAACCATTGGCCATTAGGTTTGTGCCAACCGCTCAACACAACAAGCTTTGCAGTGGGTTGTTAATGAAATAATCAACAAAATATCAGATAAAATTGGGTCAGACGAAGGAGTGAGAGTTCAAGGAAGTTGACTTTTTTTATAAAGAGTAAATCTCGAAAAATGTAAACAAGAGTGAGTAGGTCAGTTTAGTGTTTAATCAATGTTTAGGAGGACAGAGGATTAGAGGCAGTGTGTCATGGTGTTGTTGGTGTTGACGAACGTGTGATCGGTAGAGCTGTCAGATTAGTTACTCTGACATATAAGCTATGTTTACTGTATATCAGCAAGTTGTATTAATACATGATACATTCTTGTGGCGCTATATTATACAATAACAATTGGGTGGAGACGGTGATTGGTGGAAGTGGGAGTGACAAGAGTGATGGTGATTGGTAGAATTGCAAGAGTCACAAAGGACACAGTGGTTCTGGAGGGAAACTGAGTCCCAGCTGTGTGTGTGTGTGTGTGTGTGTGTGTGTGTGTGTGTGTGTGTGTGTGTGTGTGTGTGTGTGTGTGTGTGTGTGTGTGTGTGTGTGTGTGTGTGTCTCATCACTGCTTGACAACCGGTGTTGATTTGTTTACGTCCAGTAACTTCAGCGGTTCAGCAAATTACACCGACGGAATAAGTATCGAGCGTATAAGATTAAGTACAGGAATCGATTCGTTCGACTGTGCCCCAGCATGGCCGCAGTCCAATGACTGAAACAAGCAAAAGATATAAGGTAAGTAAACATTTGTACAAGATGATTTCAAAATGTGCAAATAGCTGTGAATTTCGTGACGAGAAGTTGATTCGGGAGTTCCATTTCCCGAATGGATTTTGTCATTCATTCTACTTTTAGTGAGTGGCTTTTAACAAATTTCATTTAAATCTGTTTGAGAAAAGATAAGAGAGAGAGGGGGGAAGAGAGAGAGAGAGAGAGAGAGAGAGAGAGAGAGAGAGAGAGAGAGAGAGGGATTATCTTCCAAAATTAAGTAATTTCTTTGTTCAGTTGCTATCGACAAATTTCTAAACCTTACAAATGTTCTTTAAAAGTACTTTTTGAACTATACGGCTTCTATTTTCTATTTTTTCTATCACTGTCTATCTATCTATTTATCTATCTATCCATTTGTCCCGATAGACAGACAGACAGACAGACAGACAGACAGACAGATAGATAGATAGATAGATAGATAGATAGATAGATAGATAGATAGATAGATAGATAGATAGATAGATAAATAGATAGACAGACATACATACGTATCTTTACAAACACATATATATGTATGTATGTATAATATACACATATATAACAAAAGATAGAGACGTAAAATGGAACATACGAGAAACTTCATTGCTCACAACGATCTCTTCGATCCATACTACATCGATCCCTCACAGGTGGGATATTGTACAACTGGTTGGGGTGCATCCCTCGATGCAGAAGTGTCTCGTCAGGTGATTTTACAAGGGATGTCTCGCTAAATAAACTGTCTTGCTCCGTTTTAATACAGCACGTTGTTAGTGACCATAGGTTTTAGCCTAAGGCCTGAAACCTATGGTCACCTGACGAGACACTATGTGTGTGTGTGCGTGTGTGTGCGTGTGTGTGTGTGTGTGTGTGTGTGTGCGTGTGCGTGCTACAATTTAGAACAAGCAGCGAGAGGTTGTCATTATAGTACACGGAGCCGCCGAGAATGCATTGTAGCTCTTCACCCTGACATTCGAAACTCCGAGTACTATAATGACAACCTTTTACTCTTTGTTCTAATTTATAACATATACAAATAATCCTTTATTTATCTAACATCGAGGTCTCAGTCTTTTGTTGTTACTTTTTATTATATATATATATATATATATATATATATATATATATATATATATATATATATATATATATATATATATATATATATATATACACACACACATACACACACACACACATATATATATATATGTATATATATATATATATATATATATATATATATATATATATATATATATATATATATATATATATATATATGTATTTATGTATTGGTGTCACCACCTTAAGACCACAATGTTTCCATGTCTTATCTGTTCCCACCTGAATACATTAATAATTACATGTTACATGTGACGAATTACCAACTGCTCTCTTCTTGTTCTTAGTCCTTCCGCCTTGATAACATCTCTACTGAGTGGTGGTGGTGGTGGGAGGGGGGCAGTGCTTAATGACTTTTCGTTCTTTTTATTTTGTTTGTTTGTTTGTTTTTTTTTCTATTTCTTGTTCTTTTGTTATTTCTACATGAGAATCCACATCTGATGGATCATCCGGGATTTCTAGTATTGCTTTCAATTATTGTGTGAAAAGAGAGATAAGATCCATGCATCCATTCATCCATCCACCCATCCTTCCATCCACCCATCCATCCATCCACCCATTCATCCATCCATCCATCCATCCATTTTTTTCCGTCCCCTATTCCTCGAAGTCTCTCCAACTCGGACAGCTACTGCTCTGCATTGAGAGGTCACAGCTCCGGTTGTACTATGGACACGCGATTGGAATGTCGCAGGAAAGAATCGAAAGACGGATTTTTCAAGCCGAAAAAACCGGCGGGAGACGGATGGGTGGAGGGGTGAGACCAAGAACGAGGTGGTTGCATAACAACCATAGTCTCGGTCGATAAGACTTGGAGATCCATCAAACAAACTTACACAACACACACACACATTCTTTCCTGCGACATTTTAATCACATATCCATTGCGCCGAAGTTGTGACCTCTCAATGCAGAGAAGTAGCTGCCCGACTTGAAGAGACTCCGATCTCCAAGCTACGTACCCTGTCGAGTACCGGTATTCCAGAGACTCCTTTCTGCCGTTTGTATTCGCGGTCGAATTCTTTCGCTCATTACCCAGCATTCATAGTCATAGGCAAGGATAGGCACGAATGAAAACCTAGATGAAGGTAACAACTTTGGATGTTTTACCAATTCAATCCTCTTCTGAGGACGCTCATCATTGAAAAGTGAAAGAAATTGGAATCAGATGATTACTTAATTCACTTTATATATACACACTTTATATACTTTATGCACAATTTTATAGACTTTATACACAACACTCATAAAGTAAATATTCATTCTTATGTTTCCGTTTCTCCCATGAACAAAAAAATATATCCTGTACATATGATACGACCTTCAGTTAAATTGCATATATCAGCAACGTAAATAAGCGTGAATATTTCATGGAATTGCACTTATGCGCATGCGTTAAGTGATAGGTGATATAAATAACTTGGTTCAACCATCCAATTACCACCACCATCTCCACCTCCTTTCTCCCTCTTTTCATCTCTCCCTCTTTTTCTCTCTCCCTCTTTCTCCTTTTTCTCTAATCACATGAAAGCGTTACCGACGGGCTAAGTAACGCAATGACAAGCGGAATTATTATTATAAGATGAAAATCACAACGGCAGTAAGCTGACAAAACTGTTACTGAGCCGGACAAAATGCTTCGTGGCATTTCTTTCAACGCTTTACATTCTGAGTTCGAATCCTGCTGAGGTTACTTTACCTTTTATCCTTTGAGGATCGATAAAATAAGCTGAGCTCTGGGGGTCGATATAACGCCCACGCTCGCCTCGACAATTTCAGGAGGAAAAATTATTATTAAAATGGAAAACATGTTAATAACATTAAAATACTTTTAATATTTTACCAGGTTACCCTCCAAAACACCATATGATCACAATTTGAGTTTTTTTTTTTTAAACTGTTTCTTTTAGAAACGAGATTTTACATTCTTTCTACACCTTAATGACGTCTAATACGCCTCGTATTCAACCAGATTCCAAAAATACATCACCTGATTCCAATTTGGTAAGCTTCGAAGCACTCATATAAATTTTGTATCTAAATTTTTAGTTCCCCCCTCCCCCGCCGCCGTCCCTTACATACTCTTGTCTTCAGCTCATCTGTAACAACACTTCTCTTCAGCTTTCATACAATTACATATCTGCCAGCTACAACATTGTTCGCAAACCAAGAAAGGTATATTTTATCTGAGAGTTTTCTTGCAGGAAACTTCTAAGACCTATATAAATGCTACTAATTTATCAACCACCATTATTACTTCTATGCATAAATAATTCTATTTTTATTCTTATCGTATATATTTTTTTTTAATCACACCGTATGTATGTATGTATGTATGTATGTATGTATGTATGTATGTATGTATGTATGTATGTATGTATACAACTCTTCCATTCAAATCAGTGTTTGTTTTTCTTCACTACTTCATTAAAACTTTCCCTCTTAGTTCTAACGAGATATAAAATATTAGTGTCATTTGTTTTTGCTGTTGTTATGTTTTATATTCTTTTTCTTAGGTTGTAGAATTTAGTATTTCATATAATATTGATTTTCTTTGCCATACTTTCTCTCTCTCTCTCTCTCTCTCTCTCTCTCTCTCTCTCTCTCTCTCTCTCTCTCTCTCTCTCTCTCTCTCTCTCTCATAATTTAAATAATTATTTACAGAATTTACCTTTGTATACAACAAATAAATAATAACATTTAAGCAATGCCTTATTGTAGATCTAAACAAAAAATGTTTACGACGTTGGTTTTAATTCATTCGATTCAAATTACACCCCAGGGCTTCGATATTCTTCTTTTATCGTGAATCACATGACACTTCTGTTTAAATATAGTATTTTGGATTTTATTGTCAACTTTAATGTCTTCCCTAAACACACGGCATAATTCATACATCTCTAACAATAAACAGAAGTATAAAAATCTTGTTTACATATCCACCCCTTTTGGTAGTGGTGGTGGTGGTGGTGGAAGCTGTTACTCGCTTCCGATAAAGCAAAACCCTTGCGTATAAAAGATAATCTAACACTGAAGTCATGATCCTGTGATACTATTTATTAATATTACAAGAGACACTATCGCTTCTTGGCCTTTTGGTTAACATCAAAGTGTAGTATGAGAGTGTAATATTACAAATACACCGATTCCCCGGACATTGACGGGATGGAATCTCTTTTTCACAAACATCCAGAAAATTCGTTCCCACCATATTTGTTTACTCGCTGCACAGACGACATTACAGGCGATGCCCTCTCCTTAAATTGTCTACACTGCAGTATCGTCTGGCTATCTCTCGTTTTGTCCACTTCGTATTTATTCAAGCTTTATCATACGAGCTATGGTTTCAGTGGTTGGGGCATAAAATGTACATTACCCATCAGTTAAAGTGATACAAAAAAAAAAAACTAGACCGTTGTGTGGCTGTGTGAAAGCTGCAAAATGATTATGGTATTAGAATGTCAACTGTTTATAATGAAGCAAAGGAGAAAAATTATGGAAGTCGGTTATTTGAGGAGCGGATGGGCATTACGAAAACAATGAAAGACGGCCATGGTGTTTTTGTATGTGAGCCCTTTTGTCCAATAAAAGATTTAATTATTATTATTATGTCTTCTGTAGACACAAGGCCTTGAAAATTTTAGGGAAGGTGGGGATGAGTCGATTACATCGGCCCAGTGCACGACAAGTACTTATTTCTTCGACACCGAAAGGATAAAAGGCAACCTCAGCGGAATTTGAACACAGATCGTAGCAGCAGACAATATACCGCTAAGCATTTCGCCCGGCGTGCTAACGTTTCTGCCAACTCGGCTGGTTAATAAAAATGATAATAATAATAATTTCTACTCTAGGTACAATGCCCGAAATTTGGGGGTAGGAGGCCAGTCGATTAGATTGACCCCAGTATGTAACTGGTACTTAATTTATCGACCCTGAAAGGATGAAAGGCAAAGTTGACCTTAGCAGAATTTGAACTCAGAAAATAGAGGCAGACGAAATACCGCTCAGCATTTCACCTGGTGTGCTAACAATTCTGCCATCTCGCCGCCTTAATAATAATAATAATAATAATAATAATAATAATAATAATAATAATAATAATAATAATAATAATAATAATAATAATAATAATAATAATAATAATAATAATAGATGAGGAGGGGAGACGGAGGAACGGAGAGGAAGAGAAGATGACGACGATGGTGATGACGATGATGATGACGATGATGATTTTTTTCTTCACACCAAAAATATACATTTGAAATGTTTCTGCATTTTTTTCTTTATTTTTTGGTTATTTATTTATTTATTTTTTTTACAGAACGAAGAGATAAGAGGGAAATTACTGAGTTTCGTGTAAAATTAGCAGCTCATAAAAAATATATTAACACAACTATATTTGATGTGTGTAAACATATTCAGTATGAAGCACCATTATAGAATTTAGCAGGAAATGGAGGAAAGGGTTAAAAAAAAAAGTAACAGAGAGGAAAAGAGGGAACGTGCGAGCGAGTGTGTGTGTGTGTGTGTATGTGTGTGTGTGTGTGTGTGTGTGTGTGTGTGTGTGTGTGTGTGTGATGTAAACATATACGCATACACCCATTCGCGCGCGCGCGCACATATATATATATACATCCATATGCATTACATATCGATTGAAAGAGTGACGGGCGGACGGACGGCCAAACAGACAGACGGACGGACGGACAGACAGACGGGCAGGCAGACAGATGGATAGATAGACAGATAGATAGATAGACAGATTGATATATTTATCTATCTATATATCTACAGATATGTATATGCGTGTGCGTATATGTGTGTGTGTATACACACACACACGCAAATATATATGTATATATATGTATATATATATATATATATATATATATATATATATATATATATATATATGTATGTATGTATGTATGTATACATATATGTACATATATATATACACATACATATATACATAGCTACGATGGATATTTAATACTATATATACTTATATATATATATACATATATACATATATATATATATACATATATATATATATATACATATATACATATATATATATACATACATACATATATATATATATGTATATATATATATATATATATATATATATATATATATATATATATATATATATATATATATATATATATATATATACATATACATATATATATATATATATATATATATATATATATATATATATATATATATATATTTAATTTTTAATCCATTACTACTGCTCTATGTTTTAGAATGTGTTTTTCGGATATATGATACATTGACGATATGTAAGGTATGTGTGTATATATATATATATATATATATATATATATATATATTTGTATGCATGTATATTCGTGATAGACAGAGTGAGGAGACAGACGACTGACAGCACATGTTTAGCAACGAGATTTAGAAGCTCATAGGAATCTTTAGAAACGATATAGCTGTCTGTGGCACGTGCTGCCTTGTTGAGCTTATACATTTATACCCATTTAGAACATGTGTGTGTGTATGAGTACACACACACACACACACACACACACACACACACACACACACACACACATACACGCACACACACACACATACACGCACAAACACACACATACACACATATATATATATATAAGTACCATTGTTCCCTAGATCTCTTTACTGCAAGATAACTGGATAAGGATAATCAATGAACAGCTCTAAATTTACTTGTAGCATAGTCATACTTCCAACTGCACCAACCTCAAGGTTCCGGGTTCAGTCCCACTGCGTGGCACCTTGGGCAAGTGTCTTGTGAGTGGATTTGGTAGACGGAAACTGAAAGAAGCCCGTCATATATATGTATATATATAGATGTGTATGTGTCTGTGTTTGTCCCCCTCCAACATTGCTTGACAACCGATGGTGGTGTATTTACGTCCCCGTAAGCTGGCGGTTCGGCAAAAGAGAACGATAGAATAAGTACTAGGCTTATAAAGAATAAGTCCTGGGATCGATTTGCTCGACTAAAAGGCAATGCTCCAGCATGGCCGCAGTCAAATGACTGAAACAAGTAAAAGAGTAAAAAAAAGCTATATATTATATATACATAAATATACTTATATATGTATGTATGTATGTATGTATGTATGTATGTATGTATGTATACAAAGCATATGTGTATATAATTATATACGTGATAATCTAAATACTATCGACAAATACTCGTAGTATAGTGTGGTTTTAACAAACAGAAATAAAACAATAATAATGGCCATAGTTATAGAAAATCTCCGTTCAGCATTTGCATGTTGAATTTTGAAATAACAACCCATCGATTACCTCCTGCCCTCTCTCTCTCTCTCTCTCTCTCTCTCTCTCTCTCTCTCTCTCTCTCTCTCTCTCTCTCTCTCTCTCTCTCTCTCTCTCTCCCTCCCTCTCTCTCTCTTTCTATCATCTTCATCACTACCACAATCATCATCATCATCATCACCACCACTTTTATTATCATCATCATCATCATCATCATCTTCATCATCATCATCTTCATCATCATCACCAGCAGCAGCATGAGCAACAACATCACCAGCCAGCATTATCGTCACTACCATCACCACCGCCATGTTAACGACACTCATTTAAAATGCCTTATCGCTTTGCTTCTCAACCATCATCACCCTCATCAGTATAATAGCTGCCGTTCATCATCATCATCACCACCACCACCACCACCACCATTTTTTCTTCTTTTTTTTTAATATTATTATTCACTGCCGACCTGTTCAAACGTGTTTTTGATATTGCTCTTCAGGCTGGATTCTAACAAGTTTTATGCATGAAAGAATAATTATTACAACTTTTCTATTTTGTCTCTTTTTTCTTCATTTTTTTTTTTTCATACAGGGGAATATTTGAACATATCCTTGGAAGTCTGCCATGCAAGTTTGCAGACGAAAAAAAGACTGAACTTCTGTTGTTTTTCTCTCTTGTTTACATACCTGCATAAAATGGCGACGCGCAACGCCTCCCTAACGAAACAAGAATTATTGAAGGTGGATATGTTTCTATGGATTTTAAACCTCAAAAATGAACGAATCTAACCGAACCAGTTGCAGTAAAATACTTTGGAAGAGAAACATGCTGGTATTTTGGAGGAGAATGTTACCGGCAGGAGTAATCGTAGAGAAATATTTGGTAAAACAGAGAAATGAAGGTACTTCCACAAGTAAAAGGTTAGTAGCCCTTACTTTTAACCACTACGCCATACGCCCACGAGCATATGGCGTAGTGGTTAAGAGTAAGGGCTACTAAACCCACGATTCCGAGTTCGAATAATAATAATAATAATAATAATAATAATAACATGGAAAAATACCTAAGGAATGAGAACCCAAGTTTGAAATTTCCCCCAAGAGACCTGATGAAGGCTGGAGGGTATATCAGCCGAAACGTTGTGTTAACAACAAACAAGATGAGGACAAAGATCCATCTAATGTAAATAATGTAAATAATGAACCATGTGGTGATGGTGGTGGTGGTGGTGGTGGTGGTGGTATTCAGGGTGTGATGGTGTTGGCGGTGGTGGTGGTGGTGGTGGTGGTGGTGGTGGTGGTGGTGGTGGTGGTGGTATTCAGGGTGTGATGGTGTTGGCGGTGGTGGTGGTGGTGGTGGTGGTGGTGGTGGTGGTGGTGGTGGTGGTGGTATTCAGGGTGTGATGGTGTTGGCGGTGGTGGTGGTGGTGGTGGTGGTGGTGGTGGTGGTGGTGGTGGTAGTGGTGGTGGTATTCAGGGTGTGATGGTGTTGGCGGTGGTGGTGGTGGTGGTGGTGGTGGTGGTGGTGGTGGTGGTATTCAGGGTGTGATGGTGTTGGCGGTGGTGGTGGTGGTGGTGGTGGTGGTGGTGGTGGTGGTGGTGGTGGTGGTGGTGGTATTCAGGGTGTGATGGTGTTGGCGGTGGTGGTGGTGGTGGTGGTGGTGGTGGTGGTGGTGGTGGTGGTGGTGGTGGTGGTATTCAGGGTGTGATGGTGTTGGCGGTGGTGGTGGTGGTGGTGGTGGTGGTGGTGGTGGTGGTGGTGGTGGTGGTGGTGGTATTCAGGGTGTGATGGTGTTGGCGGTGGTGGTGGTGGTGGTGGTGGTGGTGGTGGTGGTGGTGGTGGTGGTGGTGGTGGTGGTATTCAGGGTGTGATGGTGTTGGCGGTGGTGGTGGTGGTGGTGGTGGTGGTGGTGGTGGTGGTGGTGGTGGTGGTGGTGGTATTCAGGGTGTGATGGTGTTGGCGGTGGTGGTGGTGGTGGTGGTGGTGGTGGTGGTGGTGGTGGTGGTGGTGGTGGTGGTGGTGGTGGTGGTGGTGGTATTCAGGGTGTGATGGTGTTGGCGGTGGTGGTGGTGGTGGTGGTGGTGGTGGTGGTGGTGGTGGTGGTGGTGGTGGTATTCAGGGTGTGATGGTGTTGGCGGTGGTGGTGGTGGTGGTGGTGGTGGTGGTGGTGGTGGTGGTGGTGGTGGTGGTGGTGGTATTCAGGGTGTGATGGTGTTGGCGGTGGTGGTGGTGGTGGTGGTGGTGGTGGTGGTGGTGGTGGTGGTATTCAGGGTGTGATGGTGTTGGCGGTGGTGGTGGTGGTGGTGGTGGTGGTGGTGGTGGTGGTGGTGGTGGTGGTGGTGGTATTCAGGGTGTGATGGTGTTGGCGGTGGTGGTGGTGGTGGTGGTGGTGGTGGTGGTGGTGGTGGTGGTATTCAGGGTGTGATGGTGGTGGTGGTGGTGGTGGTGGTGGTGGTGGTGGTGGTGGTGGTGGTATTCAGGGTGTGATGGTGTTGGCGGTGGTGGTGGTGGTGGTGGTGGTGGTGGTGGTGGTGGTGGTGGTGGTGGTGGTGGTATTCAGGGTGTGATGGTGTTGGCGGTGGTGGTGGTGGTGGTGGTGGTGGTGGTGGTGGTGGTGGTGGTATTCAGGGTGTGATGGTGTTGGCGGCGGTGGTGGTGGTGGTGGTGGTGGTGGTGGTGGTGGTGGTGGTGGTGGTGGTGGTGGTGGTATTCAGGGTGTGATGGTGTTGGCGGTGGTGGTGGTGGTGGTGGTGGTGGTGGTGGTGGTGGTGGTGGTATTCAGGGTGTGATGGTGTTGGCGGTGGTGGTGGTGGTGGTGGTGGTGGTGGTGGTGGTGGTGGTGGTGGTGGTGGTATTCAGGGTGTGATGGTGTTGGCGGTGGTGGTGGTGGTGGTGGTGGTGGTGGTGGTGGTGGTGGTGGTGGTGGTGGTATTCAGGGTGTGATGGTGTTGGCGGTGGTGGTGGTGGTGGTGGTGGTGGTGGTGGTGGTGGTGGTGGTGGTGGTGGTGGTGGTGGTGGTGGTGGTATTCAGGGTGTGATGGTGTTGGCGGTGGTGGTGGTGGTGGTGGTGGTGGTGGTGGTGGTGGTGGTGGTGGTGGTGGTGGTATTCAGGGTGTGATGGTGTTGGCGGTGGTGGTGGTGGTGGTGGTGGTGGTGGTGGTGGTGGTGGTGGTGGTGGTGGTGGTGGTGGTGGTGGTGGTATTCAGGGTGTGATGGTGTTGGCGGTGGTGGTGGTGGTGGTGGTGGTGGTGGTGGTGGTGGTGGTGGTGGTGGTGGTGGTATTCAGGGTGTGATGGTGTTGGCGGTGGTGGTGGTGGTGGTGGTGGTGGTGGTGGTGGTGGTGGTGGTGGTGGTGGTATTCAGGGTGTGATGGTGTTGGCGGTGGTGGTGGTGGTGGTGGTGGTGGTGGTGGTGGTGGTGGTGGTGGTGGTGGTGGTGATGGTGATGGTGGTGGTGGTGGTGGTGGTATTCAGGGTGTGATGGTGTTGGCGGTGGTGGTGGTGGTGGTGGTGGTGGT
>NC_142937.1:94384495-94391995 GCF_046866305.1 Octopus bimaculoides | reverse complement strand
ATAATGAAGGAGAAAGTGAAGTGGTGATAGTGAAGGTGGTGGTAGTGAAGGTGGTGGTAGTGAAGGTGGTGGTGGTGAAGGTGGTGGTAGTGAAGGTGGTGGTGGTGAAGGTGGTGGTGGTGAAGGTGGTGGTGGTGAAGGTGGTGGTAGTGAAGATGATGATGATGGTGACAATGGTGATGATACTGGTGATAGTGTTGAGGTGGTGACAATGATGGTGACGGTGATGGTGTTAGCGGTAATGGCGGCGTTGGCAGAGTGTAAAATGGCTGATCTGGTGCGAAACAACAACGATGATGGCACAGAGTGAGAGCATCAAGATTCTTGGTCAGCCAGCTCGAAATGTCATCAAAACTTCCCTTCCTTGTGTTGTACGTCCATTTTCTCACAAACGGTTGCACCAAACCACTCGTAAATTGGTCTCCACAAATGCAACTTTTCGCGAGGAATATGATACGGTCTATTACAGCATGCAAGGTGTGTAGCCTTCATGGCCAAACTTCGAATTTGCTGATGCTTAAAAAATCACACACAGGAGAGAAAAGAGGTGAAGATAAAGGTATTTCTTCCTTTACATATGAGCAGGCAAGGAATCAAATGTGACCCTTTAAACAGCCTCTTCCTTCTCTCTTCTCTCTTCCCCAAGCATTATTCCTTCAGACACACGCTCCTGGATAAAATATCTTCATTGAAAAATATAAAGATATATTTCGATCCTTTATATGGAATAAGTAATAATGTTTTATGTATTATTCTTGTGAATTGACAGAATCATTAGACCATCGGACAAAATGCTTTGTAACATTTATTCCGGTTCCTCACGTTCCGAGTTGAATATTATACTTCCTGAATACTAATGTGAAAGTTTTCCGAATTACCAATGCTATGGTGAGCGCAGATCTAATATCATATAAGCTGGGCTTCATCGCAAATTTGATCCGAGTACGAATTATATATCAACTTTGTTTCATGGAACTTATTGTTCTTGGCTATGAAAATATTTCGATGTGTGAGTTTCCTCCGCGTCCTACGATTTCCTCATATTCTATCATTTATTTCCTTTCCACACGTGATTAAACTCGCAACAAACAGTTTACAATTGTTTTAATGATTAAAGAATTTTAATCAAAGATGAAAATATCATGTTTAATAACAACTTCAAATGAAATCAAACTGTTTTCCCTTTCACATGAAGCTTTGTTCTTTTTTAATTTGCGTGGATTGACTAAATCTCATTTACACCATTAGATTGTGAAATGTACTACTTACATAGGTGCAGGCATGGTTGTGTGGTATAAGAACTCGTCTGGCAACCACGGAGTTTTAGGTTCGGTCCCACTGCACGGCATTTTGGGCAAATGTCTTCAACTATAGCCCCGTGCCGACCAATGTCTTGTGAGTAAATTTAGTGATCGGAAACTATGTGGAAGCCTGTCGTCTATATACATATGTGCGTGTCTGTGGATTTGTGTCTGAGTTTGTTGCCCTCACCCTACCCACTGCGTGACAATCGGTGTTGGTTTGTTAATGACCTTGCAACTTAGCGATTCGGCAAAACAGACGGATAGAATGAGCATCAAACTATAAAAAAACTGGTATCAAAACCCCTTCAAGTTGGTGTCACAGCATGGTCGCAGTCCGGTCACCGAAACAAGTCATAAATATATAAAAGCGCATTTCTGTAGCATTGAGCTTTGCACACTGAACTGCTATGGTCGTAGTAGAGAACAATTTAATTCCTTACACGAACGATAACAGTTCACGAGGAATTGAATAGTATTCTATTAAAGCGATTACACCTTTATTAAGAACAGGCCTTTGCCATTAATAGCCGCTTTTCAACCTGAACGCCTATAAGAACTTGGAAGATTAAATAAAAACAAAGAAAATGAAAATAATGAAAAGAAGCTGCAAAAAAAACAATAAAGTTTAGTTTCCTGAGCACCACCAACTAAACTCCGGGAAAGCAAAGCAAATATCTTAAGGCTTTGTATCACCATTGAAGAACAAATATATCGTCTGCTAACAGTGATAACCGGTAGAACTACACCTTCGTCGTTCGATGAAGAAGTAATTATTACAGATAAAAATTTCCAGTGAATACGAAATGTAAAAAGAGAGAGAAAAACACAGAAAAAGAAAACTGAATGTAAAACAACGAAAAAATAGAGAACGGGGGAGGGACAACTTTTTCCAAATAACAACGAAATCGCTCTTCAGGAAGATAACGAAGAAAATGCCGAGGATGAACCGAGGTTCGCCGTTCTTTGAAAATCAAGCAAACAACTAATAGACAACATTATGCATCTGTAGTGCCATGGAATACAGAAACATGCAGCATTATCCATCAAAATATTACATTATTGAAGCAAAATCCAAGAATGAAAAAAACACTCGAATTACACAAAATAATCAGACACTAAATACAAAAAAATCCCCTTAAAATATTACCAACTAAAAATAAATACCAAAAGTCAAAAAGAACTGTTGCTCTACTTACGGAACCTACTTCAGCCAAACGGAAACTCGGCTTATAAATTTTAATCTGGGCATTTTTTTTAATGCAAAATATCCATTTCACGTGTTCGTCAAAAATTTCCATTTATGCTATTAAATGTAATGGTTATTGCTACATAGGACAAATGAAGCTTATCTGCAGAAGCAGACTGAATATTATTTGTGGACAATAAATACGAAATCCTGATACCAAAGAGATTCCGCTGAACGAACATTTAGACTTGCAAACAGTAAATAAATCGCGAAAATTCCAAACCAAAACACAGATTAAATACGGACAAATAAGCAAACATGTTTATTCAAAAATACAAGCCACGACTGAATAAGCTATAACGACATATCGAACAGAGACCTTACACTATTGTAGTTTATATTCTCACACATAAAAATCACTTTAACTCGCATACAAACAAATTGCCTGTTCTTTATTTTTAGCTATTCTGACATTGTATTGCTGCTGTTCATACCTTCACATGACACATTCACTGAATTAGCACAACCTTAATTTCTGGCGCAATTATCCTCCATACAATCATGTAGTATAATACTTAGGCGTAACTCACAACTTTTATCTAATTTATTACATTATACATTCACTGGGCTGATGCAGCCATAACTTTTGACGTAACTATCCTTTCATTCATACAGTCATATGACCCTTTGACCTCATGGCCAATTTTTACCAATCGCACTGCACAGATGATGTGTTGGAGCAGTTGTTTATTGAAGTGATTACAGTAAATATTTCCTGCAGACAAACAATGGGATAAAGTTACATCTGCAAATGGCAGAATTTGAACCCGGCCATTAACCAATTAAATTTATTACTGCTCAGCGCGTTACTATCTGATAGAAGAATATTCTTTTCTGCTCTAGGCACAAGGCCCGAAATTTTGGATAAGATCGACCCTAGTACGCAACTGGTACTTAATTTATCGACCCCGAAAAGATGAAAGACAAAGTCGACCTCGGCGGAATTTGAACTGATAGAAGTATATCAAGATACTAATTGTAATAATGGTTTCAAATTTTGCCACAAGGAGCAGAGTAATGTTAAGGATTTTAGGGTTAATTGTATGGTTATATATTTTAAGATTTAAGCTTCCATGTTTTCAAAATAACTAAACATAAGCGCAGGAGTGACTGTGCGGTAAGTAGCTTGCTTACCAACCACATGGTTCCGGGTTCAGTCCCACTGCGTGGTACCTTGGGCAAGTGTTTTCTACTATAGCCACTAGCCGACCAAAGCCTTGTGAGTGGATTTGGTAGACGGAAACTGAAAGAAGCCTGTCGTATATATGTATATGCATATATATATAGACACACTTATTACGTTTCGTTCTATTTAAATGTAAATAGAAACTCGCTGTTCAAATCTCGGGTTAACCGTGAGTGTCCTTATTTCGCCAGTTTCACCACGATAACAATTTTTAAAATTCTAAAATTTGAACACGATAAAATCTGAAGGGAAAAGTAAACGAGAGAATTATCGACGATTTACATAAAATGTTGAAAATAGGTGTGAATAGAAATAAACAATGTATTGTGTGTGTATTTACGTAGGTATATGTGCCTGTGTGTATGTATATACATATGTACGTGTGATTGCGTGTATGTATGTGTTTGGTTGTGTTTGTGTGTATTTTGTACACAGTGTGTCTGTATACGTGTATGTGGTTGCGTGCGTGTATTTACATGTCTGTGTCAGTCTGTATGCGTTCGTATGCATGTGTGTGTGTGTGTTTGTATATATGTGCACACAAATAGTGTATATATATGTAATGTGTACGATTCTGTATGCCCGTGTGTGTATAGATATATGTACGTCTATATATGTTCGTATGTGTGTTTGTGTGTATATATATGCTGTGTATGTGTGTGTTTGTATTTATAAGCCAGTATGTGGCTTAATATTATCATTCCATCTTTTCGGTTTTAACTCGCCGTATTTCAAAAGATATATTCCGAGATGTTTAGATTGTGAGATGCAGATACTTCGCCTCTATTTTCCAGTATTTTATAACATTAGATATATGGATATTAGGATCGTTAATTGATAAAAATCTTAGTGGAATCTAAACAACAAATGAAATTTCATTATTAAGAAATAGGAACTTTTCTAATAGTATTTCATTCGATATTAAAACTCAAAAACAAAATGGCAGATGCTGGAGTGTCTAAAATTAATCTAAAGGTTCTCAGCATATGATTGCTCGATGTTTTATTTAGTATCTGTCACTAACAAAACTATCCGAATGATTATGAACAACTGTATCGTCCATTTACGACAGCGACTGGTGTGTGTTTGTGTGTGTGTGTGTGTCTTTCGTTTTTAAGCTAAACAATGCAACTTGTAAGAAATAATACGAGTCGATGTGTTGAATTTAGTTTTATTTCAATACTTCTGGTTTAAGATTCCTTCTTCGAGAAATGTTCACAGAAATGTTGTCAGCTGACTTCTCTCTTCTGTAGCGTTTGTTTTGAAGCATTTTGTATATAAATAAACACACACACAAATAAACAAGCAAACCGACAGACAAACATATAAGGAAAGAAACAAAAAATAGCAAGGAGCAATAGAGAAAAAATAAACTTCTTTTTTTTTATCAGATATTAATTTATCGTTTATTTATTCATGGCTGATCAACACCGGTTTTTAACTCTCACCAATGAAATGTCATTTCGCTTCAATTCTAACAAGGTTAATATATTTTCTGTCAACTATTTCACTGAAATTTATTTTCTGGCGTGCAACTGTCTTTTATCAATCATTAGTAAAGCAAGAATTTATGTAATACTTCATGAATAATAAAACAAACGAAACACCTTGATTTTTTTTTTTCTTTTTTCACGTGAGTGGAATTTGCAAAGTTTAATTAAATTATATTTATTTAAATAACTGAGTTACAGTCATGCTATCATTTTACAGGTTTTTTTTTTTTTGATATATTTTGTTTTAATGATGTTTCTTCCTCTCCTTTTTCTTCTAGTCTTCTTCCTTCTGTTCCTTCTTCGTTTTCTTTTTTCTTTTCCTCAAACACTACTGCTACTGCTTCCTCTTCCTTCTCCCCCTCTTCTATTTCTTTTTCTTTTCTTTTTCCTTCTCCTCCTCCTCCTCACTCGACTTTTATCCTCGCCTTCCTATCGTTCTATCTTCTCCATCTACTCCTTCTCCTTTTCCTTCTCTCCTTCCTCTTCCTCTTTGTGTGTCTGTTAACGTTTGATGTTTCATGGTTTCTAATAGTTTCGTTGTGGTTGTTGTTGTTATTGTTGTTGTAGCTAGCAATCTTATGGTTAAAGTCATTTTCCCTTACTAGAAATAGCAGCTAATCTACATCAGTTCACATCTAACATCTTAGAACACAACATGATCGATAATTTTGTCCTCTTAACTGCACATAGGAAAAAGTCAGGAGGGTCAAGGCTAGAATGGTGTGACCATCCTGACTTAATACCTATGTGCATTCGAGCTGGCGGAACCGTTAGCACGCCGGGCAAAATGCTTAGCGGCATTTCATCTGTCCTTACGTTCTGAGTTCAAATTCCGCCGAGGTCGACTTTGCCTTTCAACCTTTCGAGGTCGATTAAATAAGTACCAGTTGCGTACTGGGGTCGATGTAATCGACTTATCCCCTCCCCAAAATTTCAGGCCTTGCTACCTATAGTAGAAAGGATTATTATTATTATTATTATTATTATTATTATTGAGTGAGAGAGCAGTGCATGCCATCAAAGTGACACTGGGGTAAAATATACGATGCTCAGTATACCCATCATGACTACCCGTCTGATAAGGGTACACGAGGCACATGCGTCGTAATCACATGTGCACGATATAGCGATTTCATATCATGATAAACAGTGCATGTGGGGCCCAGTTGGAATTTCCTTCAGGTCGAGTAGCCCATCCTACTCAAAAGGTCCCTGAATAAGGGTTGTTTAAGGATGATAAACAAAACACTCATGTTTCCAGAGATAAATAATCCAAACCCCAAAGAATTCCTCTCAAGACATCGCTATGATGCTCCCCCACTACTTCTGCTCGTGATCAGAGATGCACATATCGTCAGCCACCAAGGGACATGCTCAACTGGTTAAGGTCCAGCAACTGACTAGCGAATCTGTGGTATTGAGCAGAATATTTGCTGCAGCCCATCTTTTTATACCAAGACAAAACATGCCAGTCAGTTAAGATCAGAAGCCATGAGAGCCACTGCCTGGTACTGCATCCTGGCATTGTTGTTGTTGCTGCTGTTGTTGTTGTTGTTGCTGTTGTTGTTGTTGTTGTTATTATTCGACATTTGAAAACTTGGTTCTCCTGAGATATTCTCGCCTAAAGCTTTCCCTCATCACAGCTTCTTTGATTTTATCGTACTCGAAAACACCCAGATACTTGTATCCATCCACATCGACATTCTTAATTCTCCCGCCGTTGGGTAGTTCTACACCATCAAATGAGACGACTGCGCCTTTTTTGTTCTAAGCGGCATTGGCTTCATTGGAATCACAACTAAAGAAAAAACATGCTATTTGGATGGCCATTGACTCCTTAAAGTTCATTCGCACTTAGGCAGGTTTTGTCTTTCATCCTTCAGGGAGATCAAGTAGCAAGAAAATCACCCTCCTTACAAAGCTGACTTTGTTGGGTTGCCGATCTAGTCGCCGACCACCCGACATTCGGGATTCGATTTCACAGTTTCATTTATGGTGATGGTGGTGGTGGTGGTGGTGGTGGTGAAGGGGCGGGTATCACGTACCTGAGTAAATAAGATATGCAGAGAGATGTCATGGAAAGAAGGAAGAATAAAAACAAAAAGAAGGAAAAGGAAAAAGAAGGAAAAGGAAAAAGAAGAAAAAAAGGAAGGGAGGAAAAAATGATGGTAGGAGAGCATATCTACTTCAGTGTGCGAGGGTGTAGAGTAAGGTGTGAGCGACGAAGGGATGGAAGAAGTCAGACGACCAGAAATTTCTGAGCTTATTTGA
>NC_142937.1:94356995-94379495 GCF_046866305.1 Octopus bimaculoides | reverse complement strand
GGCGAGAATAGCGGTGGCAATGGGATGTAACGTTAATACAGCTGTCATATCCACGCGCGCTGCATACATACTTTCGTAAATACATAGATACAACACACAGAGACAAACACACAAACATACACACACACACACACACACACACACACACACACACACACACACACACACACAGAAAGGTGGGTGTGAGGAATACGTAGCTTTAAGGAGAGAGGGGGCAGGTGGTTTTCTGCTGTCTGTCACAAAGAAACATTCACACACAGACACACACATACATACATACATACATACATATATCTACTATACACCATTTTAAACTTGTGATTACCTGTGAGTACGTTTGTAAATGTGTGTGTGTGTGTGTGTGTGTGTGTGTGTGTGTGCGTGTGTGTGTGTGTGTGTGTGTGTGTGTGTGTGTGTGTGTGTGTGTGTGTGTGTGTGTGACGTCTTATAACTCTCTGTCTCTCTACTTTTGTAGGGTCTTCCCTGTTGCTGTCACATATTCTGAGATTTTAAAATTACATCCAAGTTTTCCAAGTATGGTAGATTGAAATAATTGTTCACGTTAAATCCGATTTTGTTATTCATTTATTTCAGAAAAATTGCAGAAAAATGTTACTGAGGTTTAAAGTTTAATAAATTTTACCTAATCAGAAAACAGGATTTGGAAGCTGCCATTTTCTGCACGGTAACTGCATGATAGCTGGCATTCTGCATGATGGCTGTCTATCACGAAATGAAAGCAAAATCATTAGGAGGAGGAATTTTTATTAAACAAACGAAAGCAAAGCATTACGACGACCAAAGTTTTAACTAATAAATTCATCTGAAACGGTCGAACAGACATGTAAATAATTTTAAAAGGAAAATATCCTAAACGAAGTATTTTTGCGAAAAATTGCACAAATCTGTCCTTATCAAGAGAGTCCTATCTGTCGGAGAAGGCATGCTCTGACATGGAATAAACAAAAAGTTATATAAAACATACTATTGTAAAAATTGCCTGGCAACGACGCGCTATTCAGTTAGTGTATGTATATATATATATATATATATATATATATATATATATATATATATATATATATAATCACGGAGTCTCGGGGAGTGGTGTTTGTGTTGTAGAGGCGTTTGTCACTCTAATCCAATGAGGCACAGATGTCTCTTTATGCTGACCTCATTTGTCATCCCATCTGCTGAAAGTCCTCTGGCGATGAGAGAGCGGCGACGTTTGCAGACCAAACCAGTTGGAAGTGCACAATAATAAGTTATAACTTGCGTCTGTCACCTTCGTTTCGAGCCGTGCAGATTTGAGAGGTCATGGTTGGAAAAACGAGACGGCAATCATTTGCGAAAGTGGAGCAATCACCACATATCTATGTATGCATTTATATGTCTGTCTGTCAGTATGTATGTATATATAAATATATGTGTATACGTGAATGTATGTCTGTGTGTGTATGAGTGTGTGTGTGTGTGTGTGTGTGTGTGTGTGTGTGTGTGTGTGTGTGTGTGTGTGTGTGAGTGAGTATTGCTATGCTTAAGCGAAATATTAGAATGCATGTATATGTGTGTAATTGGATATATGTACATTTGTGTGTATGTATGTATATATATGTATGCATGTTTATCTGAATGTATGTGTGCGTGCATGTATGTTTACGTACGTATCTTTGTGAAAACAAACGGGTCACTAAGTAACAAGGCTTTTCTCTTTGTTTCTTTCTTTTTTTTTTTTTGTAAGACAGTTCCAGACCATGTGAATGTGCGAAGCAATTAATGTACTTGTATGCATGGACCGGTGTGTATATAGATATGTGTATAGATTTATATACATCCGTATAGTGAAGGTCCCTTTAGTACACAAGAATGTCTGTGGGTCTGTGTGTGTATACTCTCTATTTATGTACGTGTGCATACTATATGCACTTACACGATTGAGTGTATACGTTTATTCCAGGAACTGGAAATGGAGAATCTTTGGAATCTTCATTTCTCTAAAAATCGATTGGATTCAGAGGATTCGAGCTGGAGTGTTTTGTTGTTTCTTAGAAGACACCAGTATTTCTAAATTTATATGAGAATTCGTTGCTCCAAAGCCTAATGCAGCTAAGACAACAAGAACAAAGGTGAATTCATAGCCGGGATACCAGGTTCTAATTCCTGCAATAGTTCGCCATAGTTATTCTCTTTCTCTAAGACTTTGCTCGAAATATTTTCATCCGTTGCTCAGCTGATCTCTACAACATTACATGATTTTTGTTCCTTGTCACACACAACAATGCTGGGTGTGTTACTATTTTACAGGGTTCGTGTTTTTACTGGAATGTTTCTGCCGCATTCCTTATTTTTAAAGGTATGCACACATCTTGGTTTTGATGTGCTTTGATACAACTGTCAAGCAATCCTTCTAGATGTTAGCACTGTAAATATTTTTTGGCAACACTATCAGGTTGCATTGTAAGGTAATACCCCGCAGGTGTTTGAGGGGAGGAAGTTGGTTGGCGACATGGATTACACCTTCGACACTGATTCGTAACATTCGACATTTTATCTCTTTTGGTGATCAGATATTTAATAGCTCTCTCCTGTTCCTGAATAACGAACGATGATATGCAGTGCATATATCACTAGCAAGGGTACGGCAACTACTCCTCTTGTCACACGCTTTTGGTGTCCTTTAAACTGCATGTGGAGTATATACTCAGGTGTTTCTCAAGATTTCTCCTGATGCAGTAAATTACATAACCAAATCTTTCATTAATCACACAGTTATAACTAACTTCATAATCCGCATTTGGTATATTTAATGTGTAGTATATCTCAGCAGCAGTTTGGCATAGATTATCTCTTTTCGTTTATTTTTAACTCTATGTTAGCATCAATAATACAACTCGTGTCTACAACCATAAATTACTTTCTGTTCTCTTCCGTCTTATCCAGTATGTTTGGTCAGCTACCCTTATATTTTACAAAGACTTCAATGTTCATATCTCACCAGTATTTTTTTCCTTTTAGTATTGTGGGTGAATGTCCCCTCTTCGTCACTGTAACTTATAATATTTTGTTATTCAGTACTATTCATTTTACAGATTGCACTGTACACTGTTTCAACTGCGACATCATGCTCCATAGAGACTTCCAAACAGCTTGTTTGTACAAGTGCTGCCAATCGAAAGCACCGCATATCGGACGCTGGTAGGTTTCAGGAGTCATCAGGAGAACATGCCCACCGTTTCAGGGTTTTCTTCACAACGGGCCCTTTCCACAGATGAGAAACACTAAATAAGATAGTCAAGTGATGACACTTTCAGCTTCTTATAATGTGGGTTCCATCTTTGGAATAAATTCCACAGAATTTACATCGGTTGTCGCATATAGGTGTTACCTGTATCCCCACCTATTTTGTTTCCTATTCCCGGATAGTAAGTGCATACCCCTTAAAATGAGAGCTAACATACCGGTCCTTTGACTAAGACAGACTTCTTTGGTCATTTATTTTGCTGCTACTTTGAAGTTTTCTGAAAACACACTGACGCACGATCTTCTGCTGACAAGCAGAAGGTATTTTATCTTCTGTTGCAGAAGATCCATACGACTTCTTTAAGTGTCTTCACTCCTGGTCTTCACTCGGGAAATATTTTCCAAAATGCTCGGGAAAGTATTCCGTTTTTCCAGATTTCCTAATCTTAAGATACCACTTCCTTCCTGTGTGCCATACTTTATTTATGGAGGACCAAGTATGGCATACATTTCGACGCTTAGTAATTTGCAAATGCTATCGAAGGGATGCGGCATTCAAATACTGTTTGAATCGATCGTAAACTTTTTCCTCTTTATTTCCGTTTTAGTCAGAGACGGTTAACATCACTATTGATTGGAAATTTCATTCGATGACCAATAGTCTTCGAGTTTTAACCATCCATGGCCGGATTTCATGCAGCTATAAGTTTCTTCATATACTTTTGGTATAGACTTTAATTATTGTGTATGTGTGTGTGTGTGTGTTTACATATGTATACATGTGTGCATGTATGGATGCGTATATGCATGTGTGAGTATGTACGTGTTTGCTTTGTGTGCGTTCGTGTTGTCTTCATTTGAAAATCTTGTTGGAAAAACTGAAAACTCGTCCATCGCCAACATGGTCACCCTAACCATCACCACTATTACCGCCACCACTGTCAATACCATCACAACAACCACCTCCACCGCCACTACCATTGTGCTGCTACACTCACCACTACCATGCCATACCTACACCACCACCACCACCACCACTAAAACCACTTCTACCACCACCAACGCCATCCCCATCACACCACCAAACCACGCGTTCTCTCTCACCGCCGCCACCACCTTCCCTGCATCTCTACCACGACACCACAGCATTCCACTAACATAAATATATCCACACCACCACCACCACCACCACCACTATTGCTACTAAAGATTTTCTGCGCTGTAACCATGGTTACTGTCACAGTTTAAACTATATCACCATCACAAGCTACCGTCATCATATCAACCATCACTACCACCACCATCACTACCACCACCATCACTACCACCACCATCACTACCACCACCACCACTACTTGTACTACTACTACTACTACTACTACTAGAAGTTCCACCATCACCATAGTAACAACAATCACCACCTCTATAATCACAAGTACCACCCAGCCACCACCTCTGTAACCGTCACCACAGCCACCCCGCCAGACTCATCATCATCATCACCACAACCACTAACATTAGCATATACTTCCACCATCAACAACAACTGCAACACTGTCACCACCACCACCACCATCACCGTTAGCACCAGCAATACCTCCATCAAAACCACCACCTCTACCGCCACCACCACCACTATACTTCCACCGCCACCATCTCTAATATCATCACCCCAACCGCCAACACCAGCGTCTTTACTAAAACTGCCACCACCACAATGGCCGCCACCACCACCGCTACTACTACTACCACTGTCAGCTCTACTTCGCTACCACTTCATATCAATGGCAATCAATATCAAAGTGGGTAAAGATAATATTGAAATATGGCTCCTTGGTAGCCATGCTGAAGTAATAACGCTCTCTGGATCTGACTTGTTATAATCGTCATGGCCGTGTAGCTGGGAGTGTGAGAGTCAGCCTGGTGGAGGCCTGGTGCCGTGGTGGTGGTCATCAAGCAAGGACAGGCAGACAGACAGACAGACAGATTGTGTGGTTGTGACAATAACCATTAGAATTGTTGTCATCTGGCCAGGACTGACAGACAGTCAGACAGGTACATGGACAGGCAGGCAGGTAGACACACAGACAGATCGACAGGCACACACACACACACACACACACACACACACACACACACACACACACACACACACACACAGAAAGACAGGCAGGCAGACAACCATTATGGAGTTGTGACAATCACCATTACGGCAATTATTATCCATCTCTGTATATGTGAGATTGAGAGACAGACAGACAGACAGAAAGGGAGAGGAAGGGAGAAAAGGAGAGGAAGGGAGAAAGGAAGAGAAAGAAAGTGGAAGAGAGATTGTGGAGACAACGTGTAGACATTGAGAAACATTGTCATATGGAGTCTGGGTGGAAATTTCCCAGGGTGTCTCCTGTTTGGGAAATATATAGTCAAGTGGAGACTAACATAAATAATACAGTAAGACGAAAAATACTAAGTAAAATTTAAATAATACCCTTAAAAAAGTGAGAAACCTTTGTCAAAGGCAAGGTGCAGAATTCCGGAGATGTTTCGATGTTATTTAATCTCCTCAGAGACTTCTTTCTACTTACCAGAAATTAGGTGAATGTGACGGTAACGGTATCGAATAGAAAACATGCCTGGACAGTTATCAGTTATCACAATTGCACTTAGCTACTAGCCTCTCATGCAGAAGGTGCCAACAGGGTAATTTTCTTTTTATCTTTTATTTGTTTTAGTCGTTAGCCGATGGCCATGCTGGGGCATCAACTTGAAGGTTTTTAGTTGCGAATCACTCAACCCCAGTTCTTACCTTTTAAAGTTTGGTACTTATTCTGTTGGTCTCTTTTGCCGAACTGCTAGGTTATAGGGACGTAAATAAACCGACACCGATCGTCAAGTGACAAGGGGAGACAAAGACAACGACAGACACACATATATACACACATATATAAACGACGGGTTTATTACAGTTTCCGTCCACCAGATTCACTCACGAGACATTGGTCAGCCTGGGACTGCTGCAGAATACACTTGTCCAAAGTGCCATGGAGTGGAACTGAACCTGAAACCATGTGGTTGGTAAGCAAACTTCTTACCACACAGCCATGCCTGCGCCTCGTCATTCTCTAATGATTATTTTGAATTTCCCAATCAGTGCATGTTTTGTCAATCAAATAATTTGTGTTCACATGCATTCTAAGGTTTGGTATGTACAAGTAGGCTCGTGTTTTACTGACGTGATCTAATAAGGCTGAAACATGCTCGGAGTTGTCACTGTAGTTACCAAAGATCAAACTCACACCCAACTGTATGACGCAGTGCAATTTTTAATTAACTTGCATTTCGAAGTTGTCCCCCCCCCCTTGTAGTTGTAATCTAGAGTTAAAAATATTTTTTTAAAGAGCTTTTCTCTTCATCATGAATGTCATTTAAATTCATTAATTTAGATCTTTTTAGCTCACTCTCTTAAATATGCCAATTTCTCTTAACTATGTTTTCTTATATCGGATAGGAGGATACAATGCCAACAAAACAATCTCTAGACCTGCAGAGTATAGCCACAAAATCTCTTTTAAAACACACTTTGCTGTTTTAAAATAAGGCTTTGATTTACTGTGTACAAATGCATGGCTCAATGGTTAAGAAGTTCACTTTGTAACCATGAGATCCTGGGTTCGTTGCAACTGTGTTTCATTTATCATAGCCTCAGAGCAAGCAAAACGACGTGGGTGAGCTTGGCTGAATCGAAACTGTATAGAAGCTCATCTGAAGGGCTATATTTCTGTGGGAATATTCAACTAATTCAGTGAAGAGATTGTCCATTTACTCTTCTACCTGCGAGCTGTGGCCATGCTGGGGTACCACTGAACAACAGGATGTTCAAATCGACATAAGAATCAATTAAGTTTGAATAAAAAATAATTGAGACGGTCGTCGCCGATGGAACATCTTTCATTATAAGCCTACACAATCGACACCGACCTCTATTTAAACCAGTACAAAGCAGAACGGCTCTCTCACATCGATACATCAAAGTTGTAAGATCGATAACGATCCCCAACCATTGAGGACATTTTCCTATTTCCTTTGTCTCTGTCCAACATTGTAGTGAAGAGATGCGACCAGTCAGAAAGGTTTTCTTCTTAAAAACACAAAGAAATATAATTGATCGGACATGGCCTATTTTTACACACTATTAGTTGATTAAATGCTTAAATAACTGAGATAATTTGTGAGCAACAACCTCAGTGAGAATTTGATCTCAAAAACGGCAAGATGGTAATCGTGGTGGGGGCGATGGCAGCGACGATAGTCGTGGTGGCGAGGATGCTGGTGGCGGTGGCGGACGCCATCGGGATTTCCTCGATACTTCCCTCTGTACCCAGCGAACAAAATCTTAATGTGTTGTGGTGTATGAATAGGAGCGTTTGTAGATGTTTCTACATATTTACGCGTGTGTGTGTATATGTGTGTGTATGTTATATCCTGTTAATATAAATATTTTGTTTCACGTAAATACAAATACGGTATGTGTATATGTGTGTATGTTTATTTTTAACTCTATCGTTACTGGACATTTTGTTTAGTGAATGGTTAACGTTTTAATGAAAAGAATTAGGTTAATGAATTTGTGTTTATGTTTTTTATTTTTTATTTTGTGGAGTTTTTCGCTACTTATTTCAGAATTTTTGAAATAATTAGTTTCATTCTTGAGTGGAGTTGACGAAGTACGTTTCGTAGCGTCCACTTCTTGTCGGTGCATGGTTGTTCTTCTTAAGAGAACCGCATCAGTTTAGCCAATATAAAATTGCTTAGGTTTGTGCAACATCTGTTTCATGGTAAAGACTGAGTGCAATCTACAGAGTGATTGCCCCCAGAATCGTTAGCGCGCGTCGGACAAAGTGCTTAGCAGCATTTCTTCTGACTCTTTACGTTCTCGGTTCAAATTCCGCCGAGGTCACCCTTGCCTTATCCCGCTCAAAAGGTCCCTGAATAAAGGTTGTTTAAGGATGATGAACCCATGTTTCCAAAGGTGAATTATCCAAACCCTAAAGAATTCCTCTCAACACATGGCTGTGATGCTCCCCAACTACTTCTGCTTGTGATCAAAGATATACATATCGTCAGCCACCAAGGGACATGCTCAACTGGTTATGGTCAAGCAACTGACAAGCAAATCTGTGGTATTGAACAGAATAATGTAACCATCTTTTATACCAAGACAAAACAATGTACATGATAATACTTCCAGCCAATTAAGATGAGAAGCCATGAAAGCCACTCCCTGGTGCTGTATTAGAGCATTTATTATTATTATTATTATTATTATTATTATTATTGTTATTATTATTGCGGCGGATTAGCGGGAATAGTACAACGACGAGTTAAATATCTTCAAGTTTTTAGTTGTGACCTCAAACTAAATTTCGATCGTTGGAGTTCGGACCTTTCTTACACATCACTAACTTACCCCTAATCCCCCGACTAATTCGGCTATGGAAGCTAGATCGGCGTTGGCTGTAAGTACTCCGATGCGCCACGTGCTGCTGCCGGTGGCTTCGCCATATGTTGGGGATCTTCCAAAATATAAATGTGAATGTGTGGAAGTTGCGAATAAAACGAAATAAAAATTTAATGTCAAAATTCCTTGAGTGGAATCAAGCTTATTCGAAATGTTTCTCAGATAAGTGAGAGAGAGGAAGGCGGAAGGCGTTGCTATATTAAAGACGGGATTTGAACGTCTGGTGACGTAATGGTATATCTAAGCTTCTTTCTTTAGCTTGTATATTGTGGTAAATATTTCATTCCAACGTTTTCAGCTTATCTTCCTTTCGGAAATGTTTAAATATTATACTTGTAAAGACGATAGCAGCTGAAGCTTCGAATTAAGCCATCCTGCTCTGAACTAAGCTGTGTGTGCTTGTGTGTACGTACACAAATATATACACATATATACATACATATATATATATATATATATATATATATATATATATATATATATATATATATATATATATATATATATATATATATAAAGTGTAGTATAAAGTGTAGTATATAGCCCCAGGAGGACATCTCCTCCAGCTGGCTTATCGACACACGACTGTGTCCTGTTTGCCAAGGGAAGTTATCCCTCTCACCTCGATCAGCAGCACGAACGTATCCGGATTTCAGGGTTATTTCCCTTCGTCGGCGTTCGACAGCTGATGACCTTGGTGAGAGAGACAAAAACCTGGCAAACAGGACACAGTCGTGTGTCGATAAGCCAGCTGGAGGAGATGTCCTCCTGGGGCTAAAAGCAACAGTAACATCCACCCCTAGGGGTCAGCCACACTTAAGTGGCAATATACTACACTTTATCGTGCAGTTACTGTTAATACTTCATTTAGAGAATTAACATTGCTTATATATATATATATATATATATATATATATATATATATATATATATATATATATATATATATATATATATATATATATACAAATATATACATATATATATATATATATATATATATATATATATATATATATACACACACAAACATATACATACACACACACACACATATATATATATATATATATATATATATATATATATATATATATATATATATATATATGTAAGGGACGACCGTGCGAACTCAAAAAGGAGCAATGGTGACGAATGGAAAAACAGAGGACTCCTTTTATTTAAACGTGTCACACGGTCGTACACACAATATTATATATATCAGAGATGATATAGATGATATGTTATGCGACGATAACATAGATGACCAGTAATGAAAGACCACAACCGTATAAGATGAATAACAGAGATATTTATTGTAGCGTTAAAGATGTATGTCTGTGTGTGAGTGTGAATGCGACATATAAGAACATAATCAAAGACAGGCCGTCATACAAAGAAAAGTGTGTATGTGAGTGATACATGTGTGTGTATGTTATTACAGCAGAGAAAAAGAGAGTCAATAACACGTGAGCAATTATATACCAGTTCTTGTGTACACTATAGGAAAAGTTCTGTATGTGAAAGTGAGTTGGCTGAGTGTGGCAGTGCTGATCACTAGTTGTGATGTCGTGGCATCGATGCCGGGCCGTGTTTCTTGTTATACAGATGTTCGTCGCTGGCTGAGAATTTCTTGTCTGTTTAAGAACTCTTGTCTGTTTAAGAACTCTTGTCTGTTTATTTACCGTGGTGAAGCTGAGTCACCTAACAGAATCGAAGAGAGAGATGTGCCGCGGTAGTTTGGTGTGGTGTACATAGTAAGTCGTGTTGACGCTGGTGGAGATTGATGCTCGGTCGTAGTAATCGTAGAATCGTGTTGGTCATGACGATGATGCTGGATAGTAGTCGTAGACTCTTGTTACTGATGTGGCGACGGCGGTGGTCATCGTTGGCTGGACGAAGCTGTTGAAGTGGTCGCTGGAACTGCTGCTGCTGTCGTGTAGTACACGGAACAGTTCTCAAAGAGAAACTGGACCGAGACAAATTTGGCCGCCGAGTTAAAGCTATTTATAACAAACTATTGGCTCACCAGATGGTAGAAATATACTCTATCACGTGACCTTATTAGGGGCCGTGATTGGTCAGTTTGCGTTCTGGCGGGAACGGTTCGAAGAAGTTGCCGATTCGAATAATGATCAGTCACGTGATGACAAGGAATGGGTTCTCTACTACGCTCGCATTTATTTATATTTAAATGAGAAGAATGGCGATAGCAGTTTTGTATCTAATGGCGGTAGGTAGTTTCACTACATATATATATACATACACACACATATATATATATATGTATATATATATATATATATATATATATATATATATATATATATATATGTATATATATATATTCCAGAGGATGACAATTTGAAGGAAGCTATGTCCAGCCACTTAGAATAAAGTTCTCAAGGATAAGTCCAAGAGTGAATAAATATTTAATCCATAATCGTTATTCCGACAAAATATATATTGCCGGACTAAAGATTACGTATAAAATATTTGTGTTTCTGTGTGTTTGTGTGTGTATGTATGTGTGTGTGTATAAATGTGTGTGTGTGTGTGTGTATGTGTGTGTGTGTGTGTGTCTTAATGTATACGTATGTACGCATGAGTGCATATCATTGCTAATGTGTGTGTGTGCTTTGGGTGAAGTGTTGCCCTTAGACCAATGGCTCTGCTCCTATACGTATGTTTATCTCCACACTGCTTGCTAAACGTCTGCAATGTCTGAACAGTCATTTCAGCGGATTCTAATTTTAATTTCTTCATTAACTCTGACATTTTCTAGCATCTGAATTTTTGTGCCGAGGCAGTTAGCCACATGTCAGAACTCTGTCATCCTTCGACAATTCCATACTTCCCAAAATTTGCCAACACTGCTCCTCACATTTCTCTCCACCATTTCCACTTCTTGGGTTTTTACTCTTCTCTTTCCTGATTATTTCTCTCTTATTTTGTTTATTTTGTTTATACTTTTTCCTATCGTTACTGTTTTTCTTTATTTAAACTCCCCCTCTTTTCTCTCCCTTCATTTTCCATTCAATTACTGTAGTGTATGTGAGCACTGTATAAAATAAGCTTATTATTATTATTATTATTATTATTATTATTATTATTATTATTATTATTATTATTATTATTATTATTATTATTATCATCATTATTATTATTAAGGCGGCGAACTGGCAGAATCGTTACCACGTCGGGTGAAATGCTTAGCAGTATTTCGTCTGCCGCTACGTTCTAAGTTCAAATTTCACCGAGGTCGACTTTGCCTTTCATCCTTTCGGGGTCGGCAAATTAAGTACCAGTTGAGTACTGGGGTCGATGTAATTGACTATCCCGCTCCCTCAAATTTCAGGCCTTGTGCCTAGAGTGGAAAGGATTATTATTATTATTATTATTATTATTATTATTATTGTGAAGGCGCATGGCTCAGTGGTTAGAGCGTCGAGCTTACGATCGTGATGTTGCGAGTTCGATTCTCGGACCGGGCTGCGTGTTGTGTTCTTGAGCAAGATACTTTATTTCACGTTGCTCCAGTTCACTCAGCCAACAATCCATAATATACATAGATGAGAATTAGGCTTCTAGACCTCTTGAGGTCCCGGGCAGCTGCACAAAATGTAGAAGCCTTAAGACGCCTCTGCTTTCAGCATACCGTAAAATATTCCGATGTTATTCACTAGAAAAAACTAAATCTTATCTTTCACCAACATCGTGCCCCATATTTTATAATTTTAATCTTTTCAGATTGTTTTCAAGTTCTCTTTTAATGGAAGATATATGGATGTGTAGAAGCGAATGACATCTGCGAGAAGTAGCCGGGAAAATACGTGATTACAACTGACAGGAAGCAGCTTTCTAATGTAGAGAAAGTAAGTTAAGTACGGAAGATGTAATCGAATTTTGTGTTACATCAGAATTGGTAAAGAGTGGATCAGGAAGACAGACTGACCGACTGACAGGCAGAGAGCAAGCAAGCGAGAGAGAGAGGGGGGGATGTCGATACATGCTGTAATAAAGCTGTCTAAACAGAAACTTAAAATCCAAGAGATGAGAGAAATGAGAGACTGATGTCTACGAATTGTCCAGATAATCTCAGTTAAATCGAAACCGAGGTTTCTCAAGTCTTCTTCATATTCTATAGACAGGAACCCTGCCATATACAGTACCACATCTAACTGTTGAATTGAATAAACTAGCAGCGTTTCCGCCCCACCTTTATAACTCTTCTCACACAACTCTCACACACATATGTAGGTAAGTAGGTAGGTAGGTAGGTAGGTAGGTAGGTAGGTAGGTAGGTAGGTGGATAGATAGATGGATGGACGGACAGACAGACAGACAGACTAAGAGAGTTTCATTCAAAGAACAGCAAATCTTTCAGGAACTTTATTGGAAACCTCATCCATCAGACCTCGGGGTGTCCATCATTCCGTTCATACCAATTAAATTTCAGCAGATCTTTCGGGAACTATTCCAAGAAGGATTCCACCAACTTTCCGAGATCCACGTATCTATCATTCCTCAATGAATACTGCTACCCTAGATTTCACGTCCATAACAGCCCTCTCAGACCTTATATAACATACTGATATGCACTCTCAAAGTGATCGATAATGATATTGCTAAGGTAACCAGTGTAATCAGTTCCTCAGTGAATCCCAGAGGTAAAACTCCCGGACATTCAGCTCACGTTGCTGGTTCGAGTCAGGGAACAAATTTACTTCTTCTATGTCGCTTTTATCTTTTTGCCACTCGGCTTTATCACACCTTTTTTCATAAATCACTAAACATCCCATTTACAAAAATGTTTGTCAACCGTAATAAACGAAGATAAACGAAGATAAACGAAGATAAACGAAGATAAATTTATATCCAAACTAGACAACCATAATCCAGAATTAGTATTTCAAACAGGAAATCTTTAGACACGACTTTTTTTCTTTTGTTGTTGCTGTTGTTGTTGTTGTTGTTGCTGCTGCTGTTGTTGCTGTTGTTCAAGTTACTGTAAAATTCACTATTTTACAGGTATTTTCTCACATTTCACTAATTCGCAGTGAGATCACGTGAAGTCACGTCATTGTTTTTGGCATGGCCACTCAACACGGATTCTCTTACATACCTATTCTCTCTCTCTCTCTCTCTCTCTCTCTCTCTCTCTCTCTCTCTCTCTCTCTCTCTCTCTCTCTCTCTCTCTTTCTCTCTTTCTTTCTCTCTTTCACACACACAGCTTTGTATCAGTGTCGCTATTTTCCGCTGTTTCGTGACCACTTCTCCGCCCAAATCAGCTCTAAACATTACTGACGTAACAACATCATGAAACTGTACCCTTACACCGATATTTAACACTGTAAATCTAGATGTTTCTCAGTTAGAAAACCAACGATGATATCAACAGAAAAACATGCAGTTTTCTCAACCAGGAAGGTTCCAGACAGAAAGAAAAACACGTTGTTGGGTTTAGTTTTATCCGCTTAACATTTTCATATCAAACCTCGCTCGAATCAAAGAATCAGCAAGTATTAAACTAGTTTCGTCCTTTTGAGGTCGATAAAATAAAGTACTAGTCAAGTACTAGGGTTGGTAGTATCTATATAAAAAGTTAGTGAGAAGCGAGAGATGGTCCGTCACTTTCTTCTATTCAGCGGATCTTTTAGGTTTGCTGTATAAATCTGCTGTTAAGGTTTGGGGGTCCGGTGGGAGTGGAAAACTCAAGGGCCGTCTCGGCTGTCACACTTTGGCTACACCCCTGGATGGTATCCAGTAATCCCTCTTCCCTCAAATTTGTTGGTTAAATTTGCTCTGTTCGGAACACAAACTATTATCTCACTGTACCTCAATAAACGTTTAGAATGGCTATGCGGAAATTGCCCATGGTGTCATAGCGTCACTAAAATATATTCTTTTCTACTCTAGGCACAAGGCCCGAAATTTTGCGGGAGGACGATAGTCAATTAGATCAATCCCAGTACACAACTGGTACTTAATTTACCAAGCCCGAAAGGATGAAAAGCAAAGTCGGCCTCGGCGGAATTTGAACTCAGAACGTAAAGATAGATGAAATACCGCTAAGCATTTCGTCCGGTGTGCTAACGTTTCTGCCAGCTCGTTGCTTTCTCACTAAAATATATTACACCAGTGTTGTTGTCGTTGTTAACCGTTGATTTGTTTAAATGGATATAAAGTTTTATACTTCGTGAATACTTTAGAGCAGTTATTTAGTTCGAGACTTTTTCCAGAGATCATCCCTTATGTAGAATTATTGAGGTAAACTACCTTAAGCTGAATAATCTATGCCATTTCTGCTGGTTAGAGATTATCACTGGACTCACCTGGAGTTCCTGTATATCTAGTCACATACTCAGTTTGAATGTTGCACGGACAAGAAGAATATGTTCGTTTCCAAGTGTGTAATTCTGTAATTCTGAAGCGTCCTTCAATAATAGTACAAATGAAGCGCGTCTAGTTTTAGCCTGCAGCCTAACTGCATGATCACAATGTTCCCAACAGGTGAAAGGAATAGGGACGGCATCAGACAAAGTTGAAGAATGAGTGTCGATCCTGAGAACTGATTGCCCAGTCTGGTGCTAAGTCATCAAATTCTTCTACCAAATTCCAACGATGGGTCTGAAGTTGTTTTTTTTATTTGTTAGAAACTTGTTTCTTTTAAGCAAGAATTCAAATATTCAAGAAAGAAAACGTACGTACAGATAGAGATACACACATACATACATTCATACATACATAGAAACATGCAAATATATATATATACACAAGCATACATAATAACTAAAAACATACATAAATAAACTCATACGTACAATCATGCATACAAATATACATGCAGATATAAATATACATATACATACATATATACATTTATAGCTGCAACATATATACGTGACAACCTACATGATGTCTAAATTCCGCTAGAAGGGCCCTTGTTTCTTGGTTGGAACTCGACTCCAGAAGAGCAAACAAAAATTGATATTGGTTTTGATAAAAAAAATCTATTTATCAAATGCATTGTGAAGACGTATATCGAGGGAAGAAAAGTTTATGCTTTTGCAATCCAAGTGCGAGAGATAACAACAAAATTCTTGATAATCAAACGAGAAAGAAGCCTCAGCATATTTGAATTGAGCGACAAGGTTGGATGAAGGTATAATAACGATGATATGTTAGTTGTCACCGAAATATTGTCAGCAGTTCAGTATGAATCCAAAAAGTTACTGATTAGACTTATGCAATCTCTGAAGATTTGACAAAGGAATCTGTTATGTTTTTCTTTATATAACTGGTATTTTTCAACGTTAATGAAATGCGCGTAAGATGACGCGACAAAACAATTTATGAGCAAATTTCTTGCTTTGTTTTTCTGTACTCCGTGATCTATACAACTATTGAAACCAATTAAAGAAAACTCTATCGTGTCGATTATTTCATACAGCAACCCAAATCCTTCGATTTCAGCTTTGAACCCCGCGTTTCTCAGCCAGTTTTGCGTGTTTTTTTCCTAATCCATTTTTCATGTATTGGCCATGTGGGGTATTTTCTTGTCGACGGTCTAAATCTTACAAAGATATTTTGTAATTATATTTTCAGTTTAGTTTTAAGTTTGTTTTTTTTTAGTTTTTATCGTTCTTTCCTCGCCCTTCTCACAGTTGTTTCCTCTCTCAACTTCTGTTTCGTATTTGTTGGTTTCTTAAGCAACTGACAACTGTTAATTTATTCATTTTCATATCTTGAAGCTATTAGTTCCCTTTTATTCTTAACCAAATATTTTTCTAATTCATCACGAGATACTTTATTAGTTTCTTAGTTGCAGGAGATCGTTACAATCTTTTTGGCAGCTTTTTAAGAAGTGCATTATAAATATATTCATTATTCCTATTGTATTTTCCTAATTCTTTTGAGATTAATGACACTATAACTTATTACTGCAATAACTAGAACATTGAAGTCTATTTCCTTACTTTTTGTACTTAGCTCCGTTTCAAGTATTAATCTGATGCATTTAGAATATTCCTTCTTCCTAGCTTCTTTCTTTTGCTTGTGTGTTTTCTATACTGTTCAGCTCATTAATTCCTAAGTATTCATAAGTCTATGTTTGATCCAATTCTCTTAATTCTGTTTCATTTTGTCTAGCATTGTATCAGCGTAAATAATTAATTTTCTTCTTTTCAAGATTACTTTGGTGTATTTTCTCTTCCCAATCTCGTATCTACTCGTGTACTGAAACTACTGCTTCTATCAGCGTTTCTTAAACTTCTACATCTAAAACATGTGGCTTAAAGGTATTAACCCCTATAACCAACAGGAAAGGAAAAGAAAGTGAGAGTTCCTTCGAATATTTTTCTAATAGATACGTCATTAGTTTTGAATAATTCCCATCTTTGTCAATATCTGTTGAGTTGTTTGTTCACTGAATCTATTGATCATTGATGCTACCTTATTCATGTGCTTACGTTTCCATGTGTACGAAACACTACCAAAATCCTTCTAGTAAGTCAATCCATGGCATGCTCAGGTTCCTCTCTTTAATTCTATAGTTTTACGGTTATGGCTTTGTTGACCAGCAATCTTTACGGCCATATGACCTTTGCAGTATCCCTTCAAATGTTATTTTCTTGAACGAGTCATCCTTTACCTTATTTCCGAACACCGGCCGAGTATACGTGTGGAAACAGCCAAAAGAAGCATTTGACCCTGACTGCCTTCTTCCAACTGTTAAACATGGAGGAGGATCTGTGTTGATCGGGGGGGGGGGCTATATCTTGGAAATCCGCCGGCCCGATGGTTTCCCTTCATGGCAGAATTAATAGTCAAGACCATTTAAGCATTTTATCTGATCAAATTCATCCTATGGTCGCAGAACTGTTTCCGGAGGGAAACGCAATCTTTCAGGATGATAATGCACCAATTCACACAGCTAAAGTTGTTACTGAATGGCACGAGAAATATTCTAGTGAAGTTGAACATCCTATGTGGCCACCACAATCCCCAGATCTCAATATTATTGAACATTTATGGTGCATTTTAGAAAAACAAATAAGGAGTCGATATCCTCCACCATCATCACTACAAGAACTGGAGACCGTTTTAGCTGAAGAATTGACAAAAATTCCTTTGGAAACAATTCAAAGTTTGTATGGGTCCATACCTCGAAGAATTCAAGCTGTAATTACTGCCAAAGGCGGTCCTACCCCATATTAAGATTAAATTGTTTGAAATTTTAAGGTATTTCCATCATTTTGTCTAACCCCTGTAGACAGACAGACAGACAGACAGACAGACAGACATATAGATAGATATATATATAGGTAGGTAGGTGGGTAGGTAGATAAGTAAGTAGGTAGGTAGGTAGGTAAGATAGATAGATAGATAGATAGATAGATAGATAGATAGATAGATAGATAGATAGATAGATAGATAGATAGATAGATAGATATCACAGACAGGCTACCAATGTTGTGTTTCTGAATGTGTGGTATTCATTCCTTTTGAATATCTGCCATATTGTTTATAACTGCTAAACAACCAAGAAACCATTTTAAATAACCATTTGAACTGTTATCACACTTTTTTTTTAATGATTTTGCTCCAATTCACAATTTTTTTCCATTGAACTGTTGTGTTTAGGATTTACTATTTCTTCAGTCTTGGGAATTAAAATGGTTTCACTCTTCGTTTAGGTAACCAGATACTGTCTCCAGCTCCTTAAGTATCTTATCAAACAACTCTGCTAGCACTTTCTGGATCCTTGTTCTTTATTAAATACTTTGACCGGAAGTCTGAGATCTTGCTTCCTGTTATCTTCAAGTGTTTGCGCGTTCAGGTGCAGTGTTTGCCATTTTGAACTATCTCGCCCGCGGTGATTCTTTTGCAGCTCTTTATCATTTGTTTGTCTGTTTATTTCCAAAGACCTCTACTTTTTTTTTTTTTTTTTTTTTTTTTTGGTTGATGGTACTACATTGATTTCTAGTTTGTCTTTATTTAATTCTTCATAGAATTAATTTGGGGCTGGAGTCGAATTTTGTGCACTCACTTACGCTGAATTCTTCGCCATTTGAAGTAGACATTTTGTTTCAGGCGTTCTTTGATTCCGAGTGTTTCGTTTCTTCTTTACCTAGTCGTACTTCAATAGCATTCGGTTTCTTTTTCTTTTCTATTTCTATCATTAAAGGTTGAGATACATTCTTATTCAAAAGTTGTCACGTGCTAATTTAATAAACAGGAACGTCATCCTGAAGTTTGGTGACAATAAGCCTCCTCAAATTACAAGAATTTTCTTAGGACTCTCGCAGAATACACGATGGTACTTTTTCCCTTGTTCTGTTGATTGTCAGGGCGTATCTCAACTCCAATATCCTTCAGCCGCTCAAATAACAGATTTTGGATGTCGTGCCGGCTGCACCAATTATCACAGGAACACTTGTCACCTTCGTCTTCCACAATGTCTTCATGCTTCTGGTTAAATCCTGATATTTCGCCCTTTTCTCAATTTCTTTGATATCCACTCTACTCTCATATAGCATTGCAAAACCTCTCATCATACACTGTCGACGTTCTGCTTTTTGTTGGCGGTTTTTGTTTTGAGGTTTTTTTAAAGGTTTTTTGGGGGGTTATTTTTGTTCGAGCGTTGTTGTCATGTGTAAGATCGTGCCATCACCAGTGTCCATCGTGGAGATTGTTCTGGCCTTTCTTTTGCAAGGCGCGAGGTACAAATGAGTGGACTGAAGAGACATGGGCCCTCGCCTACGGGGTCAATAAAATAAGTACCAGTCATGTACTGGGGTTGATGTAATTGACTTGCCGCCAACTCGGGAATCACTGGCCTTGCGCCAAAATATGAAACTACTGCTGTTGTTGCTGTTGTTATTGTTGTTGTTGCTGCTGCTGCTGCTGTTGTTGTTGTTGCTGCTGCTGCTACTGCTGTTGTTGTTGCTGCTGCTGCTGTTGTTGTTGTTGTTGTTGTTGTTGTTGTTGTTGTTGTTGTTGTTGTTGTTGTTGTTGTTGTTGAACATTCACGAGAATGTCACGGTTCGTATCGGTGTTATGAACTTTCAGAAATTATGTTTTTTTATTTCAATGCTCCTTCACAGGAAGAGACCCGCTATTTTTGGCGAGTTTCTTCTTTTTCTTTTCTTTTTTTGTCTTTTCTTCTTTTGGTACATTCTCTCAGCCGAGAGGGATTCGCTTGTTTTCAATTTTGTATCTACAAATCTCACTATTAGGAGAAAGATTAAGCTTAAAAAGTAAGGATGATCACTGGTTGTGAGATAGAGAGAGTAAACGAAGAGGATATCGGATGCAAAAAGAAAGAGAAACGGGACTAAAACCGTGGGTTTCTTTTGATATGTACGACAATGCTGCAGTCATGGCAACTAGAATCAGCGTTCTGAGAAGACGACATCTGCTGCGATAACATTTCCACATACTAATGGAAAGACCTATAATTCACTTTGTAACAACAACCACGAGAACTGAAACAACAACGACGACCACAACAATATCAACAAGACCAAACTTAATAGAAAGCATTGTCACTTGACGGCGAAGAAGAATCAATAGAGAAATACAAAGGCAACATAACTGACCCTGAGGTCATGAAACTTCCAGCCGAATAAGTAAACAGCCTTCGAAATATTATTATTATTTTACAAGTGCATAAATCGAAAAGAGCAAAAGCTGATGTATTCAAGCGCAGCACAAATAGAAAAATGGCTGCCGGAAGTGTGATGCACAATCAATGATATTACAAGACGACAGCGACAAAGAACTTATGCTGTCTTTTGATAAAACGAGGTGAAAGCCAATAGGGTGAAGAATACTACTTGCACGTACCAAGATTTAAATTTGATCTCAAGTATACTTGGAAAGAAAGAGAACCAAAATCTGAGCCGCCACAGTGACAAGGCTGTAGTGATGGTAATGATGGAGGATCACGCAGAGGTGATAGGACTCAGATCCACTCCCCACAAGAACAGAATGGTAACGTCATTGGATTTCGGTGTGCTGGTGGCACCTGAGGAGTTAACAGGCATCCGAAGAGTGCGAACAAATTTTATTTATAGTGGAAACCAAAATCTTACATATATGGAAAATGAAATTATTCTAAAATTTTTTTGTTCCATGGGAATGAAAACAGGAGCTGGATGGTTTTGTTGATCGCTACAACCACAACACCAGAAGCAGCGGCAGAAACAATGATTATGGCGACGACCATAACAGCAGCCACAATAGTAAGAGCCATTACAACCCTCACAGCTACAACAACAATGAGAACAAGAAACAAACGAATAGTGTAACAGCAAAAACAGAAACAACAGCCACGGCAGCTGCGAGAGACACATCGATATCAGCAAGAAGAAGAGCAGAATGAAAAAAAAAATAATCACAATGACAGCAAAAGCAAAAATTTGGACAACTAAAAATGCAATAACCGTTCATAGACCAACTCCAATTACAGAATTCTCTGAGAGGAGAGCAAGGAATGAATAGAGTCAGTACACTCAAAGACAAAATGTTGACAAAGAGTGGTATCTTTGAAACATTCACTCTTTCCAAATCTACAAAAGTGGTTTCTCATTAGAACCACAGAAGTGTATCAATTCCTGGGAAAGCTTGATGATCTAAGGTCACGACGGCTACGTGGGGCTGCCACCAACGAAACCGGGATTTCTCAAATCTCTTACTTTCCTTCTGGATGACTACAAGTTTTAGAGTCCTTCAGTCGGTTCGAGTGATGTAGCGGTGCTCTTTTGGAAAAGGCTAGACTGTAAGACAGGAAAGATTTTCTTAGACCTGGATGGGAAGTCGATTGTTTTGGAGATGAGCAGCAGTGAAGGCTCCAGTACTGTCTTCACACAATTAGTCCTTTTTCCTCTCCGGAAGGACCCCTACGGCCAAGTTTCTTGAACTTTCTAAAGACATTCCCAGGAAGATTTAGTCATGTTTATAAGCGATTGGAATTGTATTTTGGACACACGCATGGATTATGTGGAATCAGTCAGTAGAAGTGACAGTATAAATTCATTGCAAACCTGTTTAGGAACTTTCTATGGGGTAACGACTTTCGCATTGATTACCCAAATGCTCCATTACAGACTTTCACTTTGATTACCCTAATGCGCCAATACAGACTTGATCAAATTCTTGCAAGTCATCAAGGTCATAGAATTCCCTTCAGGTTAGCAGATAAGCTTCGTGTAAACTGTCCATTGTTTGTTTAGGTGACCTCAAGGACGACACGTTCATGACTTTTGCAATCGACTTGGGAAAGACGAAAAGGCAAGGATCCAACTAGAGGAAGATGAACGCGTCCTTGGCAACGAAAGATTCCAGGAACATCATCCATTAGCTTTAGCAATAAACGAAGAATAGTAGGAGAGGAGGGGAGAGCAACGAGTTTATGACAAAAGCAAAGGCGAATTAATTTATAGGCGCCTTCTGTACATGTCTTTCTACAGTTCGTCTCCTTAATCGAGCTACAGTAATGGGTAAAGCAGTGAATAAAGAAATGAGTCAGGTTAGAAAGTCGCCAAGGCATTCACTATACTTTATCAGTTGGACAATGCGATCGGCGCGAAATAATGTTCGCATTCTGAAGAGAATATTTGAAGCGTGTGAGCGTCGGTGGTCTGCGGATGATTCTAAATATCGACACGAATAAGTCTGAGCAATCTCTCTTCTCGAAGACATTCAGGTCGGGGATTATGGAACAACTTCCAGAAGTT
>NC_142937.1:94336995-94349495 GCF_046866305.1 Octopus bimaculoides | reverse complement strand
ACAATTTGGAAAATAGTTAAATGAAGGAGGTCATGGAGTGCCCTGACTCAACTTAACCAGAATTCTTTTATGTTTTATTTCTTGAAATTATATTGTTTCAATTGTGCTTTATTGTACACTCTTATTTTATTTCCGTATAAATAAGTATGAAGTATGTGCATGTTTACATGTAGGCATGCAAACGTGCTTGTGTATGCAAGTGTATGTGCGAGTGTGTATGTATATTTGTGTGTGTGTGTGTGTGTGTGTGTGTGTGTACACGCATATATGCATATGTATTGTATATGTATGCCTGTATATGTATGTCTGTATTGTATTATGTATATGTCCGTGTGTGTGTGCGTGTGTGTATGCGTGTATGTGTATGTGTGTGTATGTGTGTGTGTATGGAATTAAATTTCGCAATGCATCTTCCATATTTTGCATAACGCTTTCGCCTCTTCATAATTTGTAAACGTTTTATCATGTCTCTTTTTCATTTGTTCTTTTTTTTTTCTTTTTTCTTTCTTTTGTTCCGTAACCTCAAATGAAAATTTAACGAAGAGAGCGTTACATTTTCACCTTACCCAACGATTCATTTCCACATGTCAGTTCTACTTCCCATATTTTCATTGCTTTCTCCAAAAAGTTGTTTATCTTCTTCGTATCAATTCCCAGCGTCCTCAGGCATTCCAAGAGCCACTCGTGTGGGACATTGTCATAGGCCTTCCTGTAATTTATCCATCCAACAGTTTAATTCTTCTTCTTCTTCTTCCTTACTCATACCTCTTTTGATATTCTGCTGCTTATATATAGCAAGCAGATCAGCAGTTCTTTTTGATTTCTTCCTACATTCTTCTTGCTCTTCTGACGGTAAGCTCACCTTTTCCAGAAAATTATACGCTCCATCTGCTTTGAGACCAGTTAACAGTTTCCAGGGTAATGGTCAGCAAATAATGGATCTATAATTGCTGACTTCCTCTCTCTCTTTTCCTTTGTCCTTCTGTATCAGCGAAGTCCTTTCCTTCTGTCATCCATGTTGGTGTTCCATTTTCTATGCAATCAATAAAAAGCGCTATGTATATTTAGGGGATTTTTCAGCCAGAAACCCTGGAAACCAATCAGTCTTGGGGCTTTCCTGTCTGGTATTTTCTTGATCATTTTTGTTGTTGTTTTTTTTTACTTTCTTATCCGTGGTTGTCATATCTTCTTGTGTTCCTCCAGCTTCGATTTCTCTTTTAAATTCCCGTAACCATTCTGCTTCTCTTTTATGTTAGACTTCTTTGCTTCAGATTTCTTCCCAGAATTTTTTTGCTGCTTCAGCATCTGGCATACCATTCCCCTAATGCTATTTTTTCTATGTTCACTTGTTTATAGAATCTTCTTTCGTTGTTCTTGAAGGGTCTCTTTCGCTGGTGCTGATTCGTCCTCTGATGGCATCTTTTGTTTCGTCTCGTTTTTTTTTTTTACTTTAGTTCTCCTCTCACTGCTCGCACTCCTTTCTGTCTTATGTTCTCTTTCCTTTACAGTTCGTTCCTGTGTCTTTCCCTCGCCTTCTTCTTTTCTACAATTGCATCTCTCCATCCAAGATCTCTCTTGAGCTCTTCAATTTGGTTCTCAAACCTTCGTTCCCACCATGGGGTTTTGTCCTTTAGTAGTAGTAGTAGTAGTAGTAGTAGTAGTAGTAGTAGTAGTAGTAGTAGTAGTAAGATGGCACAAATTCCGCCGGTGTTGACTTTGCCTGTCATTCTTCCAGGGTCGATAAAATAAGTACCAGTTGAACACTGGGGTCGATGTAATTGACAACCTCACACTCCTAAAACTTCAGGCTTTGTGCCGATAATAGAAAGGATTGTTATTATTTTCTTCTTTCAATTTTGTTTCCATTTCTTACCGAGTGTTTTCCCAACACCTAGGTCAAAAAAACTCACTGTATACATTGGGAGGCTATAAACATACCAAATTGTTCATTTACAAATTGTTTTATTATTATTAGTACCTCCACCTTAGCGAAGGCAGAGGTATTGTTTTCAGTCGCGTTTGTTTATTTGTTTCTTTGTCTGTGGACCGGATATGTCAAGAACTGCAGGATGGATTCGGATGAAACTTTCGGGGACGTTTGGCCTTGTGACTGGCACAAACTGATTAGATTTTGGGATCAATCCGGTATCAGACAAGGATTCTGGATTATTTTTCCCTGTTTTTTTTTACTTCCTTGTTGAGAGCAGTCAGGTTCATTTTTAGTATTCTCGTTTGTGAGAGAAGTCGAATTTATTTCAGATATTTTCATTTTAAAAATCATCTCCGGCTAATCGTTGCGAGGATGTTGGTGTTGCCTTGACAGAGGTTTGTGCTCTCTGACTGCTCTTGTTATCATTATTATTATTCAGTAGTCTTAGTTTTATCACGTGCTTTCACTGCACTACCGAGCGCAGATTTGAGTACCTTGGCTATGTGTTGATTTATTATTATTATTATTATTATTATTATTATTATTATTATTATTATTATTATTATTATTATTATTATTATTGTCGTATCACTAAAGGCTGAGTCATTAGATTCACTTGTCTCATATTCCTTTAACCCTAACCCTAACCCTAACCCTAACCCTAACCCTAACCCTAACCAGCTCTCACATTTTTATTATTATTATTATTATTATAAAAGACTGCGTCTTTGGATTAAATTATAGTTTGGTCTGTTAGAGAAGAATACAAAGAGGTTTTAATGACAGGATAGAAAGGCAGCGCAAGTGAGAGGTGTCAACCATCACAGACTCGAAACAGAATGAGATTCTGTTCGTGCAGAAGAGACTCGGTAGTGTTTGGTGTACTAAGACATGGTGGTGGTGGTGGTGGTGGTGGTGGTGGTGGTGGTGGTGGTGGTGGTGGTGGTGGTGGTGGTGGTGGTGGTGGTGGTGGTGGGAGTGGGTTGTGGGGGGGTTGTAGCCGTGTCGGCATTATGATGAGGTGGTGGAGGTGGTGGAGGGGTTTGTGGGGAGGAGGGGGGAGAGAGGAGGTGGAAGAGAAGGATGTTGGTAGCGACAGTGATGGTGATTGTTATGATGGTGATGATGATGACGATGGCGTTGTTGTGTTGATGGCACTGGTAGTAGTATTCACGATGGCATTGGTGGTGGTGGTGGTGGTGGTGGTGGTGGTTGAGGCGGCGGTTGTCAAGTGGTCTGTTGTTGTTGTTGTTGTAGCTGTTGTCGTCAAGACTGACTCTGCTTGTCTTAAGAAACAGAGGAAACTGTACTTATACAGCATCAATGACTGCACTGAGTTATGTGTGTGAGCAACATCACATATACACACACACACACACACATACATACATATTTATTCATACACACACATATACATACGTACACACTGATGGGGACGGACACACATATGTACGTATGTGTGTGTGTGTGTGTGTGTGTACATATATACATACACACACACACACACACACACACATACACATACCTATACATACATATTTATATACACATACACATATACATACGTACATACGTACACAGTGATGGGGACGGACACACATATGTGCGTATGTGTGTGTGTGTGTGTGCATGTATACATACACACACGCACAGTTACACATATACAAACCATATATATGTATATATATATATATATATATATATATATATATATATATATATATATATATATATATATATATATATATATATATACTATGTGGGGCGAATGTACGTATCTCTCTCCTTCTAAATACACCCATACGCATGCGCATACATACACAGACACTTAAATCATGTGAGAGAGAGTATTTGTATATAAGGTTTATGGGAAATTTTAACCAAAGCATAAAAGAAGGAAACAAACAAACGAACACGGATGTGTATGCCCACCCACCACCTTCCCCCCTCCCCACCCCCACAAAGGCTATACATATGGCACCACTACACACATTCCAACACCAACCTTAAAGACACACATTTCCCATGAACTCTTTCCCAGAAAACTCTCGCCGACTTGCAACAAAGCCACCCCTAGAGACGATGTTTTGGTACCAAGTGACATTACTCTTAACTTAGTCACCTGACCGATTCATTTCATCATCTTTTTCACAGCAACCACAAACCGGATGTGTCTATCCACCGCCCACAATAGAGAGCAGTCGCCATATTTCATTCCATTACAGCTACCTCTGAAGAGCGCAGGGTTACATAATCGGACTGTTACCTAGCACTCCGTTGAACCTCTAGTACGAAACCGATTGGTAAAATCGACCGTAATGGATATATAATACTGTACACTTCGAATGATATATATATATATATATATATATATATATAGAGAGAGAGAGAGAGAGAGAGAGAGAGAGAGAGAGAGAGATATAGATATACATAGAGAGAGAGAGAAGGAGAGACAGAGGTGCTTGTGTGTAAGTGTACATATATATATATATATATATATATATATATGTATATATAATTATTAAGTTTGAAAACGGAGAGATGTAATGGATACAAATTAATTTATTAATTAATTAACATCTTCATCTACAATTGTTTCATTTCGCATCCAATTCAAGCTACAAACCATATATAAATATTTTAGCTTGCATTTCAAAATACTTTGGGTGGAAAATCATCTGGACATGAAAAAGGACAATACAAGGATTACATTATAAACTGTTGGAATACTCCAACATGAGTATTTATACATATATAAATGCCGAAATTGCAAAGATAATCTGGAACTCGACTGAGGATAGAAAACTCCGAATGACCCGTCCTTGTTTTCTTTGTATTGTCTGTTTGGATGTTTTGTTGTCCCTCTTTTGTATCACTTAATTGTATGGATGTTTTGCGTTCTTGTCCCATTTTTGTATTATATATATGTGTGTGTGTGTGTGTGTGTGTGTGTGTGTGTGTGTGTGTGTGTGTGTGTGTGTGTGTGTGTGTGTGTGTGTGTGTGTATACGAGGTGCGTTCGAAAAGTATCTGACTATTTTTCTCGCCAAAACTAATGCCCCGCGGCCAGCACCGTAAGGACAAATTTTGCCGACACTCTCCGCGTGCACAAATCCTCCGTTAAGATAGAATTCACTAATTATATGCTTATTCTCACTCCGTGAGCAATTTCCTGGATTGTTACCCGACGGTCTTACAAGACCGTTCGCCGAACGTTCTCAATCGGCTCCTCATGTCGGCTTGTGGTTGGCCTAGCTGAGCGTGCCTCGCTCTCCACTGAGGTGCGGCCATGTTTGAAGCGGTTCTACCTTGATCTGAGATTTGCCCATGGCGTCATCGCTGAACGCTTGCTGAATCTTCTAGAAGGTTTGAGCTTGAGTATCACCAAGCTTTTGGCAAGAGATGATGCAATATCTCTGCTCGATTCGTTCGGTGAAAACGAAAATCCGAGGAGCGAGCACTAGGCGTAACATCCGGGAACTGATACGGCCTACTGGCGTGAAAGTTTTCTTGCTTGCGCAGGAAGGATGGCATCTCCTCTCACCTCAAGGATTTTGTCGGGAAAAAATAAAGTCGGATGCCTTTTCAGCGCATCTCGTATCTATATATATATATAGTCCAAGAATCTTGGAGTCACAAAAATATACACTCATGCATTTGTCTGTAGAGTGAGTATATGAATCAAACTATGCGATATTATAGATCTCTTTCAGCCGATCTTACGTTGCTCCTGTTAAAAAGCGTGTGATACATACTTGTGGATGAAGAATGTCTACTTAAAAGGGACCAAAAATAAACTGTGTTTGAATATTATGTTCATGCCAATGATATCTTCTCCAGTTTCTTCAACCATTTCTGTGAATAACAGGATTTGTTTATCCCTTGTCCATCGAGCTACACCAGTTCATCAGGTCTTTGATCAGAAACGTCACAGCTATGGTCGTTGTTTTTCTTTTTTCTCCTTTAAATTTATAATACAGTGTATTTAGAACTACATTTCCAGTATGGCCATTCGTTTTTAAATCAGTCGTTTGGGATTTGAAGATTGTTGTAGCTAACAGGTCTGGGCTTGGAAATTATGAGATTTTAGACCTCGCTATTGCTTTTCATGGGCACCTGGTGGAAGCAAAGGGTCAAAGAAATACTTTTTCTTTGCATGTGTGTGTGTGTGTGTGTGTGTGTGTGTTTCTTCCTGTCTGTTTTATTTAGCTTTACTTTTGATGGCTGACTTTTGAAATCCATCAGATAAGTTAGTTAGCCTTCTGTTGGTGTGGGGGCGAACGGGATGGATATTATTTTCGGTTCTTATTGTGGACTGATGTTGCTAATCATTCTGAAGTATTTTACTATTAATTTCGTGACACAAATATTTCCCAGTTTTCATTTTTTTTTTTTTTCGTATTTCACTTATTTATTTATTTGTTGCTGTTTCCTTGTTTCGTTGTTTGATGCTCAGGTTTGTTTCAGCTGTGGTGGTGGTGGTGGTGGTGGTGGTGGTGGTGGTGGTGGTGAAGCCTAAAAGCCTTGTTTCTCTCTCTTAGTGTAACTCATTCCATTCTGCTTTATTCGAAGTTTGTAAAAGTGGTTTTGCTTTCTTCAATGCCCGGTCATCGGCAGCGGCAGCATACGGTCGTTGTCGTTCTCTTCATCGTTACTACCATCATCATCATCATCATCACCATCATCATCATCATCATCATTTCCATCATCATCATCATCATCATCATTATCATCATCATCGCCGTCGTCGTCTTCGTCGTCGTCGTCATTTTATGTCCCTTTTTTTATGCTGGCATGAGTTGGACTGCTTCTTTTACAATTGGACGCCCTTTCTCTTGCTAATCTCTTTGGTAACCTCTTACGACTTGCAGACTGTGCTGTACTTATTCTGAAACCAGGACAGACGTGGGACATCGATGAGTAAAGGTGTCGTAAGGGTAATTTGTGGGCGGTCCCCGGGTAAGCTGAGGAATCGTTTGCAAAGATTATCGTTAAATGTGGACAGGACGGCATTGTGTATTGTCTTTGCGACAGCGTCGTGTCGGATGACAGTTTTGAGCAGCTGTTAATCAGAATGTGTGATGTCTTCCACAGAAATATGACACAAATATGACTACATTTTTGGTCGCATCTTGGTACTCCACTCTCTCTTTTGTTGATTAGGTATTTAGTAGCAATCTCCTCTTTTCTTAGATTGCAAAGACATTGCCTTCGAAGTGCGATGTGATGTAGCGGTCACAAGTCCAAGAGAGTCTTCGCTTCGTGTCAATATTACTGTCTTCTTCAAGACTTCGAGAAACATACCCATGAATGGTCTTCTTGTTTGGTATACTGAATGGCTCACCTCCAGGTCTTCTTGGCGGTATATTAGTCTGGCGGATTTGGAAGGTCACCAGGAAGTGAATGCTTCCTGAGGAGCTCCACAACCAACACGTAGGATACTGTTCTCTTCACTTTCCAGCACTAAGTTAATGTATTTATGTTTTGCTGTTGTTGTTTGGCAAGCGCTGTCTGAGAGAGACGACATTAAAAGGCTGTTTGCACTCATCTCAACTCTCCAATTCCTTTATCTCTTCTTTGGTAGAACCTGTCCAATATCATAATTCCTATAGAGATATCCAGTTGATGTCAGTATCTTACGGGTTTTAACGTCTATGGAGTGGATTGCCTCTACAGACCAACTATCCCAAATGTGGGACTCAGCACTGGTGCATTGTGGGATATTGTCTTGTTGCAAGAGAATAGTTCTGACCACCATATTTTTCTATGTTATAGGTATTATGCATGTATGTATGTATATACATACATACGTATATATGTATGTATGTATATAAGTATTTACATACGTACAAATGCATATATGTATGTATATCTGTATGTGTGTGTGTGTGCATATATACATATGTGTGCATATAAATGTGTGTTCTTGCTGTTGGTTTGCGAAGCCTAGCACCTCATTGTCCACAGCGTAAGAGTCTCCTTTGAACACACCTGCAGGACCATCCTTGCAGACAAGAGAAAACGGATGTAAAGCACGGACGCTGCAACCAACCAGGATTAGCCTACCTCCCCATGCAGCAATCATGTCTGTTTGTCCTGAATCAAGCTTGTCAGGCAAGCTTCCAACAGATGTGAACATTGGACATCTCCCCACTCACTCCGTAAATCTTCACTTAGAAAGCCAAGCCTATATATATATATATATATATATATATATATATATATATATATATATATATAGACACACACACATACATATATATATTTGTGCAGCTGATGATGGCACTGCATTTAAATTGATGTAATGATTGCATTGTTCAATTAAATGGAGCCACTTGAAACAGTCATACTGCATCACTTCTTGATATCCTGTTGCTTATTTTAATTATATATATATATATATATATATATATATATATATATATATATATATATATATATATATATATATATATATATATATATATATATATATATATATATATATATGATTAGAGGTTGTGTTAACCTCATGAAGGGATGGTTCCATCCAAAGGAAAAACTGGTTCAACACCTTGTATTTTGGGGAAATTAATTTCCTTAAAATAATAGATATATATATATAAAAACGTATAGTTTATATTCATTTAAAAGAAGAAAAAGAAGATGGAGATTGGGAAGTTAATAATTGTTTATTATTAACAGTAAATTAATCATCATCCCTTACAGCTGTTTCAATTAATACTCAGTAAATATTAAGTAAATATTAATCAAATATTAAGTAAATATTAATCAAATGACTTGACCCCAGAACTTTCTTTTACTTATTCTCTTGATCTCTTTTGCTGAACTGCTAAGTTACAGAGACATAAACACACCAGCACTGGTTGTCAAGCAGTGATGGGGGACAAACACACACACACGTATAAACACATACATATATGTATATATGCATATACATATACGACGGGATTCTTTCAGTTTCCCTCTACCAAACCTGTTCACAAGGCTTTGGTTGACCTAAGGCAATAGTAAAAGACACTTTACCAAAGTGCCACACAGTGGGACTGAACCTGGAACCATGTGGTTGGGAAGCAAGCTACTTACCATGCATCCATTTGCACACACGCACACACACAAATATAGACACACACAAATACACATAGATACACACGCACAAACAAATACACACACACACAAACACATACACCCACACACATACACACACACCAATTACACCATGCTTTCCCTACCACTCCCTGTTATTACATGTGTGTGTGTGGAGAGAGAGAGAGAGAGGGAGGGAGAGAAAGAGAGTGTGTGTGTGTGTGTGTGTGTTGAATGGCCATTGACTCTTGCAATTCGTTTGCCCTTTGACAGATTTCAGTTTTCCATGGTGAGGTGTCCCAACATCCCTTTCTTCTTCCACCAGCCAAGCCTCAGATGGAGGTGTGGGGGAGGGGGTCGTGGGGGGCAGGTTACTCGCTGGCGACCTCACAATTCGCAGGTTGTACCGGATTACATGATTATCTTTAGCAGGCGTCTGGTTATCGGATCTCTAACCTCTCGTACAACACACACATACACACACACACACGTTCACACACACACAAACACATAAACATTCATACACACACATCTTTACATACGTATACATGCAAACTTACATGCACATAAATACATACACTCACACACACACACACATACACATACACACACGCATGTACTTACTTTTATGCTTACACATGTAAATATAAGCAAACTTATACACACATGTATGAATATATATGTACATATGTATATATATACATATACATATATTCACAGATATATATACATATATATACATATATATATCTACATACATATACACATGCATGTAAGCAGTTACTTCTATACACATACATACATACCTATATACACATGTGAACACTTGACATACATCATCACATATACACACTACACACACACTTATACATACATGTATATATAACATTTATATGAAGAAATCCCTCCTCATATCGCGGTTCACCTATCGTGGTTTATTATTTAAGCTTACGTCAATTCCACCGTGGTGTTTATTTATGATAAAATCAATATATACAATTTATAAAAATAATTTTTTTTAAATATACAGTACAGGACTGTTTCTACTTTGTGGATTTTCACCAATCGTGGGGGGTAGGGATTGTAACACCCACGATAATTGAGGGATTACTGGATATATAGATATGTGTGTGTGTGTGTGTGTGTATACACACACGCATTTATCGTTATGCGCACGCGCACACACACACACATACATACATATGTCTATTCCCAAGCGTTAAACTAATACATCTTTTTGTTGTTTACACACCCATCTTCATCTTTTGTTTTTTTCTAAATTCTCACTTGCTTACCAACCACATGGTTCCAGGTTCAGTCCCACTGCATGGCATCTTGGGCAAGTGTCTTCTACTATAGCCTCTGGCCGACCAAAGCCTGCACACAAATACATACGTACTTACATACATACACATATATACACTCAAATATACACACATGCACACATAAAAATATGTATTCATAGACACATAAACATGTCAATAATTGACTGTGTATGAATATATGTGTGCATGTGTGTGTATATGTATACATACATTTATATATATATATATGTTTTATATATATATATACATATATATATATATATATATATATATATATATATATATATATATATATATGCATATATATATATATATGTATGTATGTATATACAATTTAAATATAGGATAAAATTTTCCTAAGAATTTATCAAGTTGTTAGCCTCCTAGCATGGGGCATTTATGTGTAGTAATGCCCTTAAAATAAATAAATAAATAAATAAATACATATATATATATATATATGTGTGTGTGTGTGTGTGTATGTGTATATATTTAAAAATATAAAGGTGCATGTGTAATTAAGTATATTTGTCAACATCTGTATTTATCTATTTGCATGCGTATATGTATATGTACATATGTGTGCACACACACACACGTGTTTGTGTGTGCATGTGTGCATGTACACACACACATATACTATTATAATCATCAACATCATTTCATCATTTTACACCTGCTTTCTATGCTGGTCTGGGTTTTGAGTGTATGTGTGCGATACGTGTATATACCTGTGTGTGTGTTTGTGTGTGTGTGTACATAGATATGTATATACATATGAACATATACCTATATATATATGTATGTATGTGTGTGTGTGTGTGTGTGTGTGTGTGTCTGTGTGTTTGCAAAAGAATAAGTGTTAATCTAGTTTAAATGTTAATCTTGTCGATCTCTCAATGAAGATACTAATTTGGACGACAAAATAATTAAATCGGATTTTTTTCTCTCTCGTCAGATTAACATCTTTATTGGTTCGGCTGATGATGCTTTCTCAAATTATATTAATTATCAGTTGGGAAATTGTATTTTTCACTTCATCGTTATGATTACCACCATCGCCATCACCGCAAACACCAACACCATTGTCACCATCACCATCATCATCATCATCATCATCATCACAACTACCAGTATCATTTGCCACTAAAACCACAATCGTTAGCATCATTACTACCGCCGCCGCCGCCATCATCATCATCGTCATCATCATCCTTATCACTACCATCATGACCATCACTACAGACACCATCATCGTAAGCACTACCTCAATCACCACCACCACTACTACTGCGAACAGTACTAACACCAACACTACAATCATCACCACCACCACCATCATCACCATCATCATCATCATCATCATCATCATCATCATCACCCTCGTCATCGTCATCCTAGCCACTATTATCACAACCATCGACAACAACAACAGCAACAACAACAGTCCAACAAGACAACGCAGGCCCCTTATACTGAAATGCTTCAGTCCAGCCATCACCTCATCCTATTTCTCAAGTCCAAATCCTGGCTCAGTTAAGGGAGCCTGAACATAGTTACAAAGCCTGCTAGAAACAGCAGCCAAATCACCTTCAAATCAACCATACTGTCTGAAATAAATTACAAAACTGTCACAGTTGGAACCCCTTTGACCATAAATGAAATCCACGTGGGTTTTCTTCTGTAAGCTTATGCGTTTGTGTACCAACAGAAGGGAACACATCAAGGAATGGGGCCACAATGGTAGACTGGACTGTCAGCAGTTAAGAATCTTGTCCAAGGACACAGTACACTGAACTCTGCCACACTGTGGTACCTATTTATTGCTAATCTGACTGTGTTATTCATAGTTAAGTGTCTTGACTAAGGACACAATGTTGTGAAGTATAACACACTGTGGTACCTACTTACAGCTAGATAGACTGGGCTATTCACGGTTAAGTTCCATGCTTTCTTTTGAATAATATTTAACAAACAGAATACGTCACCATAGAATAACATTAACCACTGGTGGATGGCTAATGCTGGATGACTAATGCTGGATGACTAATGCTGGATGACTAATGCACATCACTGTTGGAAGCTGAGTTAGGTATGAACATCACAACATCACATTTCTCTTTTGCTATGTCCCTCGTGTTTTGTCACTAAGAAACTAAT
>NC_142937.1:94106995-94146995 GCF_046866305.1 Octopus bimaculoides | reverse complement strand
TTCAAGTATCACCTGAAGAGGAAGGTGAGAGTAGAAAGGGAAGTCTTGTCTAGTGAATGCTTCAAAAAAGATGGGTGAATGTAGCAAGGATGGCACGTGTGAATGACGGAGCCATCTTGAGCATAACCCTATGAACTAGAAAAAAATCCAGAAAAAAAAATAAAACAAAAAGGTAAAAGAGAGTCACTTACTGTTATAGTTTCTTCAATGACAATATTGACCAAGGTTACCGTGGTCTTTTCCGTAGGCTTTTCTTTCCACGGCTAAACCTAAACTGTCCTCCCCTCTTTTTACACGAGAACATTACTGTGTGATACACGATCCCTATTGATCGTTTTTTTTTTTTTTCTCGATCTCTTTTGATCGAACTCCCCCCTTTTTCCCTTCCTACGATCCCTTTTGATCGACCCCCCCCTTTTTCCCCCTTCCCCCTCCCCAAAAGAAAAGCTCTACATTGTATTTGTCCCATCTTTGGTGAGCCCTGTGTGGCTAATAAAAGAAATGTATCTATCTATCTGTCTGTCTATCTATCTATCTATCTATCTATCTATCTATCTGTCTGTCTATCTATCTATTTATCAATCTATCTATCTATCTGTATGTCTGTCTGTCTGTCTATCTATCTATCTATTTATCTGTCTGTCTGTCTGTCTATCTATCTATCTATCTATTTATCTATCTATCTATCTGTCTGTCTGTCTGTCTGTCTATCTATCTATTTATCTATCTATCTACGACGGGCTTCTTTCAGTTTCCGTCTATGTCACCACCACCCTGACTGGCAAACGGTGTCGGTGTGGTTACGTCCCCGTAACCTAACGTTTCGACATAAGGAACCGATAGAATAAGTACTAGGCTTGCAAAAAAAAAGTACTCGAGTCGAAGGTGGTGCCTCAGCATGGCCGCAGTCTAATGACTGAAAGAAGGAAAAGAATAAAAGAATATATATATATATATATATATATATATATATATATATATATATATATATATATATATATGTGTGTGTGTGTGTATGTATGTATATATATATATATATATATATGTGTGTGTGTGTGTGCGTCTATATATATATATATATATATATATATATACACACACACTCCATATGAGACTTTCTCACTCTACTTCCTTCCCCCGTCAACTCCCCCTAACACAAGCTTCCAATCACGCTCTACCCCCCCCTCTCTATAACCACGTCTACCTCCCTAACACATGCTTCGTGTACTCCATGTCGTGTCATCTACATTCCAGCAGGAAACACTTGTTTGAAAATAACGAACCTGTAAACACAAACCTGTCGTGGCTTTATTATATTCGAAACTCAGATACGAATCGTATATGTTTATCTATCAGTATAACAACATCAAAAAGAAAAAAAAAGAAACTGCATTTGGATGGAATAATTACGTATATCGAAAAATATACAAGGGATAATTGATTTTAAAATAATCATTAATATATTTATATTATATTAGTATTGTATAAATAAAAAAAAGTAATACATAACACGCGACTATGCTAATACACGCAGATTAAGAAACGTAAATTCTTTAAAGACATACACAACACACTCACACACAAATATATATAATTCTATATTTATTATTATTATTATTATTATATTTTATAGTTCCTTGTCGTGGTCTTATTTTCTCTGCGCTATCTTACCAACATTTCTTCACAGTCAACGTAGCTTTTCAATTGTCAGAGTGGGCAGCAAAGCACTTCTTTTCAAAATGCTGCACCCCTCAACGCCTCGTTGCTCTGCTATGGTTGGCATCATCACTTTAAGCCTGACTCTTACCTGCTTCTTCTTCTTCTCACCCGTTGCTTGCAATGCAGGAGGAACTGGTAAAAAGAAAGTCACTAAACCATCGAAAGGTCTTGCGATGACAGTAGAGGTGAGTTTCAATTATCTATCTATCTATCTATCTATCTATCTATCTATGTTCTTTACTGAGGGTGCAATCAAGTGTCAGATAAAGCAATAATTAAATTACACACAGTCTTTTAATAATTTCTATATGTATCAATGAAGATGATTGAACTATCATGACTTTAGCCGAAAAATGAGCTTAGACATGGCAAGTGCGTTAATGTTTATAATATATGGTCATCAATACACGAAGAGCCGCATTCGATTCCGGATTCGGCCAGTTGCTTACATACATACGTACACACGTCTACTGTGGGATTACTAATGGTGTATTTATGGTATCATTAGCTTTTGACCAGGGTTTTTTTTTTCAGCATTTAATTCGTTCGCATGTGCTTCTTCGAATCCTTCGTAGGTCAACCTCGTCTTCCATCTAAGGGGCATTAAAATTGAATATATGCAATTCACGAACCCGTTCGCATGAGAATTCGCTTCTTCTGACAGAAATTGTTTCTTTTGTAGACGAATTCTTATATTTTTTCAGAAACCTTCACATTATTTTTATTATCATTATAAATAACGAAAACATTATTGGTAGAGTAGAGGACAAAATAGTTAATTACGCCCTTTTATGTTCCGAGTTCAAATCCTTCTCGTGCCTGCTATATCTTTCACAATTCTGTTTTCTCCCTCCAAGTGCCAGCCAGTCCAGTCCAAATGCCAATGCAATAAATCATTATTATTTACTTGGTGTCTTCTCATTTCACATTGCATCACTAAAGCCTTCGAGAAAGGCATCAACATCACACACTCATATACCCCGTTCCCAAATGTTGTTGAGGTTTTTCTTCCTATTAATTACTATTCCGACTATACGAAATACCTTGCGGTATTTAGTTACGTCCCTTTACACATTCTGAGTTCAAATCCCACCGAGGTGGAGCTTTCTTTTGGAGGGATCAATAATAATAATAATAAGTATCAGTCAAGTACGAGGACCGGTTTTATTGACTATATCCCTCTTTCCCCATAATTTATGGCCGTGTGCCATATTCCAGACCTTGTGCTTGAGAAATTATTATTACAATTCCACCTTTCGTCCAAAATGTGTGGACTTGTGACACCCTTTTTTTGTAATGTCTCTTTAAATTCTCCCCTCCATTCGTCGCCCTTGCAACAATAATAAAGAATTATTATCATCGGCATGCCCCATTGTTTTACTCCTTTATTTCTCACCCTCTATATTTTCTCTCTCTTTCTCTAGTTGTAGCTTGCCTTATTTCTCCTCTCTCTGTCTCTCCATATCTCTTAGTCTTTAACCTCTTTATACATACATGACACGTCTTCTACACATGCAAATGTGTTGGCATGTAGAATATACACTGTCACTTCTACATTGTATGTATGCGCGCGCGCGTACATATATATGCGCGTATTAAAGCTGTAACATACGCCTATATATCTGTCTCGACTCTCATATCTGTATTAGACAGATATAAATCTAATTATCCAGAATATATCTGGACCAAATTTGATAACGATTTTACCAAACTAAAAATCCATCACGAAGAGCCGTTTAAAATCTCGAGTGATGCTCTGTTTCCTATGAATGAATGAATGAGTGAGTGTGTGGTAGTTGTAACAACCACCCAACGTCTTCGTTTATCACATTGTGACTTAAAGAAGAAAGAACCTAACTAGTGCTGGTAGTATACCACTAGTAGTAGTTGTAGGATTTTAGATGTGTAGAACGGGGGCCAAAACGGGTTCGCCTTGCATCGTGCTGTGCTAGGATTAATAATAAAAAACAAATTGCGGAATACACATAATTTTCTTGCTATTACTGTTGATTGCATGATAACCGAATGTAATCTAGAGAAGAGGTAGGGGGGATCACACTGTATGTGTTTGCGTGTGCGCGCACACACGTGTGCATATATTTATCGTGTAGTGTGTGTGTGAAATCTGAAGTATATGCGTGCGCGCACACAGAAATATATCGATGTGTGCATATAGATATGTACACATTTAAGTATGAGAAGATTCTTCTAGATTGTAGAATAAGAATAACTGAAGATGTTACATTTGAAATGATGTAGATTAGTATTTATACGTATCATTCTACCGGTTATATATATATATATATATATATATATATATATATATATATATATATATATATAATTAATGGATGTTTCTATGTAGTAGTTATTGTTTATAAATGTACTCTGGTGCAGACATTTAACAGGATAACTAAAACAGCTGGAAATAGCGGTTGTTAAGATGAAAACAGGTGGAGACATATTCAAGAGTAACTACAACGAAAGATAGTAGTGGTTATTAATAGAAGTACCGAGGTGAAGAATTAAGTGACAGGGTTACAATGTAGCCAGGTGACATTCGCTAATAAGAATTGTAACATGTCGTCGTTAATACTGGCAGGTAAGACAAGTTTCTGGCGGAGGAATGTAGATTAGTTACTGCTTTTACTTTATCACATTTGTGTGTGTGTGTTTCGAGAGAGAGGGAGAGCGTGTGAGTGTATGCACGTGTATATATGTATGTAGACATGTATGGATATGTACATGTATTTGTACATGTACGTATATATATATATATATATATATATATATATATATATATATATATATATATATATATATAGTTGTAATTTACAAAAAACAAAACAAAAAAGACGAAGACGGGTGTGTAAACAACAAACAGATGTATTAGTTTAACGCTCGGGAAGTGAGAAAGTCTTTTACGTTTCGAGCCTACGCTCTTCAACAGAAAGGAACACAGAATATATATATATATATATATATATATATATATATATATATATATATATATATATATATATATATATATATATATATCTCAAAACAGCTTGATTCAAATTTGCTGGTACTCCGAGTTTCAAGTGTGATGCGCTAATCTTGAGCCATTTTGGTGCTCTAGCATGGCTGCAGCTAAATGACTAAAACAAGTGAAAGAATTAAAGAACACACACACACGCACACACACACACACACAACAAATGGATTGTGGTTCACTACAGCTGTTTCAGACATGCCCTTTTTTTTATTGATGAACAGAAGTGTTACATCATGCAAAAAAAAAACCGTTTTCATCACTTGATGAAAACGGTAAGAATTAACAATTAGGACTTCTCAAGAACAAGTACATAGTGCCAGATGACTCTGCCAACTCAAATTCGGTCAGAGAGTGATAGGTTTAAGTTAGTACCAAGTTTATATTGAGGAACTCAGTAAAGGAAATGGATTGGGGAGGGAATTAAATTGAGAAGGAAGTAGAGAGAGCAAGACTAAAACAAAGAGAGAAAAGAGTGCATGGTTTTGTTTAAAGGGTTATCAATGAAATTGATGTTGTTTCTCAATAGTTGACAGGGTCTTTATATTGATAAAACAAGAGTAATAAAAAGAAATGGTAGGGAAAAACCAGACGCCTAAGTGCGTATGTACATTTGTGTACATACATGATCTGATGAATAAGTATCCGGACTGTTGCCATAGTAGCGAAGCTGAAGCACGTAGGGTGAAGCCACTTGGCACAGATTGATCTTGAACTCTGCTGTACATGTGCACTAAATTTTAACATTCTAGCTTACTTCCACTGTTTACAGCAGTGTTTGAAAGGAAGGTGTGTAGTGTGTGATCATCACATTGACCATGGCAAAGAGAGTTGTGCTGAGAATCTGCATCAAATTTTGCCAAAAGCTTGACGATATCTGCTCGGAGGCCTACGTAAAGTTTTCATGAAGTTTTCATCATTCTTGACACAACCAAGGAGATCTTGTGCAACTGAAACCTGAGTGACTTTTTGGTCAGCTGAAAGTAGTTTTGGTACAAATTTGGCAGACACAAGTCTCATACTTAAACCTTCAGTGATAATGGACTGAACTGAACCCTAACTAATCTGCACATCCTCTGATAACTCATGGTTGGTGATTCAGCGATTTTTCCCTCACAGCTGCACGCACATCTGTGATGTTTTTCTCAGCTCTGCTGGTTGCGGGCCTCCCAGAACGTTTGTCAATATCGACATTTTTTCAGCCATCTTGGAAACATCTTAACCACTCATACACTTGTGTTGCTGCTCATACACTTGTCTCCATACACTCTCTGCAGCTTTGAATAGGCCTCTGAGTAGGTATCGCCATGACAACTTTCTCTGTCATGGTCAATGCAATGATCACACGCTACACACCTTCCTTCCAAGCACTGCTGTAAACAGCAGAAGTGAGATAGAATGTTAAAACTTAGTGCACATGCACTGCAGAGTTCAAGTTCAATCTTTGCCAAGTGGCTTCACTCTGCGTGCTTTAGCTTCGTTACTATGGCAACAGTCCGGGCACTTAATGATCAGACCTCGCAGAGGCATATAAATGCATAAATCTACTTATGCCAGTGCAAGCAAGTGCTCATACTCATACATACAATAATAATCACACACACACACACATATATATACCCACCCACGTCCACTTACGTACTCATATACGTGGCGAATACCCTCAATAAATGTGATACCCACTAAATGCCCCCCCACATTCATGTATACACTTGTGTGTTTTTACAATGTGTACCTTCGTTGACATTCGGTGCAATTTTTTACTCCTCCTTTCTCTTCCCCTTCCCTCCTTTCTCTCCCTTCCCTCCTTTCTCTCTCCCTCCCTCTTTTCTCTCTCCCTCCCTCCTCCTCTCACTTTATATATATATTTATATGTATGTAAATATGCATGTATATAAGTAAGTATATATGCACATATATATATATACATACGTATGTACAAATATGTATGTCTGTGTGTGTGTGTGTGTGTGTGTATATATATATATATATATATATATATATATGTATATAAATATAATGTTATACACAAGTGTGTATGTTTTATTTTTACTTCTATGCAGTTGAGATTAACTTGCTAAAAATAGCAGCCAAATTCCCGTCTTCAACTCATATTTTATGTTCATAAAAAAAAAGAAGTATGCATTGAACAATATAGTCTTAGATTATTTGTTTGAACAAGATCAGGATGGTCACATTCGTAACAGTTTGGATCATAGATCTACTCAGTCAAGATCCACTCGGGGTTAAACCACAACACCATGCTACACTAATTACGTTTCTATTACACTTAAATGATATTCTAGAAGATGATGTTGTTTTCTGTTAACCCACTATTCTCCAACATTGGCGTGATGCTACTCTTAACATTAATTGGAATTTCTGTATATCTTAAAGAAGTTGGCAAAGAACTTTAATGACCATATCTGACATCTCTCATGAGTTCACAAATAAAACAAAAGACTGATTGTTTGAGAAAAGACGTTATCAATGCATAATTGATAAAACATCTTAGAAAGTAGTTTGCCATCATATTAACAAGGCTTTTGCTGAAATTTGGCACTGCACACAGTTCCATAATCTAATATCTTTTGGCATCATTCCAAATATTTACTTTAAGTTGTGAAAGATTTCTTCATTGTAGATTTCATCCATCAGAGAACTTTCATTAATTTAGCCAACTTATTTGTGAATTAATTTAATGTTCAGTTTCAATACCCTTCTGATCCTGATTAATACAATACTCCATTGTTGTAATCTTATCATCATCTTCATAGCATCCACTTTCCCATGCTGATATGGGTCAGAATTCATAGAGGCAGATTTTCTGTGGCTGGGATGCCTTTCCTGTCCTCAGCCCTCACTCGTTTCCCAGCAAGGTAAATATTTCTCCCATGGTCAGGCATACCTTCACAGAAGATTGAAAGCAAAGGACTCTTTTTTGGTGACATTCATTTACAACTAAGACACAAACATACTCACACACACACAGGCATACAGTTTCCGTCTATCAACTCCTCTTACAAGACTAAGGTCAGGCCAAGGTTATTATTGAAATCACTTGTTCAAGGTACTGTACAGTGGGACTGAACCTGAAACTACAGAGTTGGGAAGCAAACTTCTTAACCACACAGCCATCCTTGCACCTATGACCTTTGAAAAGAAGTATTCCAATCACTTCTGTTTTTATAACCAAATTTCATGTTTAACATGGTTCTATCACTGACACTGTTCATCCAGAGCAAGAAGAATCAGTAAAGATGGTCAAATAAAACAATGAACTCTGCCAGATTAGTAATGTTGTAATTACAGACATACTGAGGCATTAGATTAACTACTTTGTTACCAAATTTATGGTAAAATAAACTTTGTTTCAGTTAATTTTGAAAAGTAAAGACAAATTTAGTAACATAAGCTGTGAAGCATGGATTGTAACTACTGAGGACATATGAAGATTTGAGAGAAATGAAGCCAGTATGCTCAGTGTATGCCCAGTGTGCATATATGACTGGGTGTAAGTGATTTGAGTGCAAAACTGGGTACAGCAGGCATCTAGTGTAGTGTGCAAGAGAGAAGACTGCGCTTGTAAGTTGTCATGTAATGTGTATGATGAAGACTGTTGCATCAAGAAGTGCTGAGTTCTAATAATGGAGAGAATGTATGGAAGGGGTAGACCCAGGAAGATGTGGGATGAAGTGCTGGAAGGTTTCTATTTAAGCTCGTTTTCAATCCAGAAAATCATATCCTAGAACCAGGGATAGTTTGAGGTGGATTATTGTTAATTATATGTGGTGCAGTGTAACAGTCTGGACAATTGTAGTTTGCTCTGTCCAGACTACTTCTGTACATCAGCAGCATTTGGTCAGAGACAAAATAGTCACTGATTCTCGGCACTCATGTGATTGACCCATTGGAAAGTAATGATACTATTGTTCCCATTTTGCAATATAAAGTAAAAATAAATGAGCAGATATTTTTATAAAATTGATTTTTTTTTCCTCAATACTTGATGAACATTTTTGGCAACATCTCAGCTCCATTAAAACCATTCTCTGAGGGTTTTATTAATACAGGCTTGGCTGCTGTGTGGTTGAGAAGTTCTCTTTTTAACCATCCATGTGGTTTCAGGTTCAGTCTCACTGCACCTTGAGCAAGAAGTGTCTTGTATTGTAGCCCTAGGCTGACTGAAGCCTTGTGAGTGGATTTGGTAGATGGAAACTGAAAAATACCTGTTGTGTGTGTGTGTGTATTTACATATATATACCTACACATATGTAAAATGGTTAGTGTTAGGAAGAGCATCCAGATGTGGAAACCATGCCAAAGTAAACAGTGGAGTTTGATGCAGTATTCTGGCTCACTGGATCCTGTTGAGCAGTTCAACATTGGACAATGATGATGATAATGATGATGGTGGTGGTCATGTGCGTGCATGCGGTTTCTTTACATTTTGAATCAGTTGCACAAAAGTGCAGTGGTTTTGAGGCTGTGTGGAATAAATGGTCCCAGACCTGAGATTCAGGTAAGGTTTTGGTGCCAGGAAACGAAATCTGACTGTAAATTAATGCCTCAATAAAATATATTTGGCCAGCCTATGCAAACATGGAAGAATGAACATAAAATGACTGAATGAATCTCTGTTGACTCTCTTAGAAGTTTTCTAGTTTCATTTTCTTTGTATCCACAGATGTTTCAGGAATATATCTTGGTGTGTAGGAACTGCTTCCAGTTTTCACAAACACTAATAAGGTGAAAGATATTTTGTAGAGCTCAATCATTGCCATCTTTATCTTCTTTCCAGCTACTACTTATATAATGTGAGGTAGCTATATTATCTCCTCTATAACAAAATGCCTGTTCTTGTTCTTCTATCAGACTTTAGCCTCTCAGCTCCTGGTATAAAGCCCCCTCTCGTTCTCAAATAGCTGCTCCCCACACTTCATCTTAGGGGATGCTTTCTCCTTTTCTATTCTTTTTCTGTCTTGGAACTTACTCAGTAACCTTACTAGGGCTGGTGGCATAAAGAAAGTGCCCAGTACGCACTGTAAAGTGGCTGGTATTGGGAAAGGTATCTATAGCCATAAGAACTGTGCCAAAGCTGACAACAGTGCTTGGTGCAGCCTTGAAACTTGCCAGATCCTGTCAGACTATCCAGCCCATGCCAGCACGGAAAATGGACGATGACAATGATGACAATGATGACAATGATGACAATGATGATGATATAAACAGTACCTCCTCCTGGTAGTATTTATAACTTTGAGCTGTTCAGAGTTAAGTATCTATAATTACTGTAGATAAAGGGCAGCATGCATTCATGTGGTTTAAACTTTGACTGACAACCACAAGTGTGCTACCTTGCGCCATTATACACAAACATAAGTAAGTGTCTGTGTTTTCTCTCAGTTGCACATTGTTCTTCAATAATAAAACGTTTCTGATTTGTAATTGTTAAGCTGTCAACTTCATTGGGAGGGTTAACAGTCTGAAGGGTGTTTCAAGTAGATTCTCACTGTAAATGTTAAACACTTAAAACTCAGATGATCATTGAGAAAATGAATTTTATCTCATATTAACATTCACTCACAACTGCCTCTACCAACCACTACCATCACCACCACCATCATCATCATCATCATCATCTTTTTGTTTTGAAACTGGTGTGGGTTAGATAAGTCTGCAATACAGACACTCTACATCTACAGTTCTGTTTTATCTCACTTGTGCAACCTAGTGTTGGATCTTACATCCACCTGGAAATGACTTTGTTTTTTTTTTCCTACTTGGAATGGAAATGCCAATGGGAACAGTGTGCTATTATATGCATGTGGATTTTTCAAAGTCTTTATCTAAATGTTGGCAAACAGGAACAATCAAGCAACTGGAATGGAATGTACCAACACTCCATTCCTTAAACTTATACAGTTTGTGTTTGGCATTTAAAGACCCACATTTATACAACTATTTGTCAATCTGTTTATGAAACTTGGTCAAAGATTCCTCTTGTTTAGTACTACCACTAGATTTGTTCAGTCAGCCATGTCAGACATAACTTACTACACTAAACACTGTCACTTGACACTAATCCAGACGTAGCAGGAAACCTACAAAAATTTCTAAGACCAGTCATGTGATTATCCTCTACCAATCAAACCCTGTTCAAAACATATACTATTTTGAGCCATGAACTCCCTATAAATGTCGGGCAAGCTTCAAACATTAGTCAGAAGCAAACTGTAAACTGTAAAACCGGTTAAATCTTTGAATATAATAATAATAATAGAAAATATTTTAACTATTCTCAGTGCATTTTCAACTTCTATTTTTCCTATATTTCTACCCATGCAGAATAAAATAACTTTGTTTTCTATATATATATATATATATATATATATATATATATATATATATACACACACACACATACATATGCAGTAGTACATCGGTTTATGAACGCCTCTGATCACGAATAAATCGTGCTTTATATATATATATATATATATACTCTGATATAGATATATATAAAGCACAATATATTCATGATCAGAGGCGTCCATAAACCAACGTACTACTGTATGTATATATATATATATCATCATCATCATCATCATCGTTTAACGTCCGCTTTCCATGCTAGCATGGGTTGGACGATTTGACTGAGGACTGGTGAAACCGGATGGCAACACCAGGCTCCAGTCTGATTTGACAGAGTTTCTACAGCTGGATGCCCTTCCTAACGCCAACCACTCAGAGAGTGTAGTGGGTGCTTTTACGTGTCACCCGCACGAAAACGGCCACGCTCGAAATGGTGTCTTTTATGTGCCACCCGCACAAGCCAGTCCAGGGGCACTGGCAACGATCTTACTTGGCTTGCCGGGTCTTCTCACGCACAGCACATTTCCAAAGGTCTCGGTCAGTAGTCATCGCCTCGGTGAGGCCCAATGTACGAAGGTCTTGCCTCACCACCTCAGCCCAGGTCTTCCTGGGCCTACCTCTTCCACGGGTTCCCTCAACTGTTAGGGTGTGGCACTTTTTCACGCAGCTATCCTCATCCATACCAGCGCAATCGTCTCTCTTGCACGCCACAACTGATGCTTCTAATTTTCAGCTTTTCTCTCAAGATACTTACACTCTGACGGGTATTCACATTGACATTACACATCCAACGGAGCATACTGGCTTCATTCCTTGCGAGCTTACGTATGTCCTCAGCAGTTACAGCCCATGTTTCACTGCCATGTAGCATGGTTGTTCGTACGCATGCGTCATACAGTCTGCCTTTTACTCTGAGTGAGAGTCCCTTTGTCGCCAGCAGGGGTAAGAGCTCTCTAAACTTTGCCCAGGCTATTCTTATTCTAGCAGCTACACTTTCAGCGCACCCACCCCCACTACTAACTTGGTCGCCCAGATAGCGGAAGCTATCGACTACCTCTAGTTTTTCACCCTGGAATGAGATAGAAGTTGTTTCCTGTTTGTTTGCAGTCTTTATTGCACCTGAACATCTGCCACAAACAAAAACTAACTTGCTAGTTAACCTGCCTTTGATGTTGCTGCACCTCTTATGTGTCCATAGCTTGCACCGGGTACATCTTATAGAGTTACTACCTACTCCTTTTCTACATACTGAGCAGGGCCATCTACCTGAAGGGGTTTGTGTTTTATCTACCTTCCTACTTATTAGGATTTTGGTTTTAGCTAGGTTGACTCTAAGGCCCTTCAATTCTAGACCTTGCTTCCACACCTGAAACTTCTCCTCTAGTTCTGATAGTGACTCATATATATATATATATATTTTTGCATATAGTTCTCTACATTCACTCTGCCATAGTATCATATCTTACTCTTTATTTCTTTTTCGGGAAAAAAACCTTTTATGTATTTCGTTTTTTTTTCGAAACTGACGCATCTATGTTTCTCATATTAAAGATTTTTTAGAAGTTAATAAATTAATTGCTAATAGTTTAATGTAAATCTTACTAGACATTAAAAGCCTCAATTTGAGACAGAAAAAAGAGCAATAGAGCCATTTATATGACTTGAACCTGGATAGCTTTTGCTTGTTGAATGACTTATAGATACATAGTTCAAAACCCTTATGCGCACGTTTTTTTTTTGGTTTTGTAAAATTGTTGCTTATTAAATCAAATATTTTTGTAGACTTTAGAATTAAAAGCGTAAATGAGCATAATATAAAATTACGATGTGATGTCTGTTTTGTTGTACGTTGCTACTTCATTTTTTTCTTCTGTTTCTATTGACTAACTATGAGCAGTTGATTGAATTGTTAGAGTGGTATTTCATTTCTGCCCTTTGCTCTCTAACTACAAATTCTGCTGAGGTCAGTTTCCCCTTTTATTATTCAGGGGTTGATAAAGTACCTGTTAAGTACTGAAGCTGATGTAATCGACTGATACTGCTGTCTCTCAGGTTTCCTCAAACAGGACTCTATGGCTCGTAATCACGAAATATCTTCTCAGTGCTTGCTTGTGCTTTAAGGATGGATATCTAAACTGCACAGGTTGGCTGAGTAGTTAAGAAGCTCACTTTGTAATCACATGGCTTTTGGGTTCAGTCCCTGTACATGTCACTTTGAGTGAGTGTCTTCTGCTATAGTCCTGGGTCAACCAATGTCTTGTGAGTGAATTTGGTTGATGGAAACTGTGGTGGAAGCCTGTGGTGTATATATGTATATATATATGTGTGTGCGTGTGTTTGTCCCCCTCAACCAGCATCAGTTTGTTTTCCGGCAAAAGAGACTGATAGAATAACTATCAGACTCAAGAAAAATAAGAGTAAAGTGGTGCTCCAGCATGGCTGCTGTCCAATTACTGAAAGAAGTAACAGAAGATGGAAGTATTCTTGCAAGGAACAGCAGTCCTCAAGTATTACTATCTTTGAAAGACATAGTAATGGAACAATGCCATGTAAATTCTATAATAAAAAGCGATATATATATATGTGTAGTACACCTGTCATTGTGTCTGGCATAAAATTATTGAGTATACTTATTTTTCTCACACTGTCCATGTTGCTAAAACCCAATGTCAAAACAGTCGTCTCCAAAGCTGCACCAATTCGTTCACGGTTGTTCCCATTATTCAGTGTCCAAGTACTGAGACTTGTTTTAAACTTACTTCAAACATTAAGCTAATGATAACAGTTATTTGACAACAAATAATAGTTTGATTGATTTAAAGTGTGTTGACCTAGGAAATGTAATGATATATGAACTCGTTTATTACCTGTGGAGTTGGCAGGTGACTGGCTTTTGTTTTATAGCGTTAAACTAATGTAAACTGTAAAATAACATTTATCATCCAAGAAAGTTGTTTATTCTTAAGGGATTTAAAAAAAAATAAAACAAAGAAGTCTATACACTTTGTAGGATATGAATGGAAATCAATGAGATAGTATTAACAGATCTGTCTGTCTGTCTATCCATCTATCCGTTCACACACACACACACACACACACACACAACATATGTTTCATATATCTGTGTTCCAATATTTCTTATTGATTATCCTGATGTCAGCTTTGAAGAGAATAATAACAACAATAATGACTTCTTATATTGGTCATTTTGTTGAGGACAATAAAAGGACAAGAGAAGTCAATACATAAAAAAGAAATCTGGTTTATATTGAGTAAAAAGAAGTATGTAAAAAAAAAAATAGTTTAGTCTTTTAGCAGATCATGAATTTGTGGTCTGTGTAACTGCCAACTTTGAATTGTGGACAACCTATGCTGTCCCTATCTGCTGACTTCTATCTAATATGACCCATTCTGGTTGCTCTATCTGAATGATCCATTGTGTTTGTTCTATGACTACACTGGCACATTAGGGCAATCCAGTCGACACCTGTCAGACAGTTGAAAGTTTCTGAGCAGGTTTTTGAGGCTTTTACACACCTTTCTGTTGTATACTAGACCTACACAATCCTGTGTGTCCAAAATACTATTCCAGTTTCCCACTAGTGCTAAAGCGCGAGATATTTCCAGAAATGTTTCTAAATGCCTGAAGAAATCTAGGCTTCCAGCTCCTTTAGGGGCATAAATGGCCACTAGTCTAAAGGTGCCACCTTCACTGTCATTCACTGCCAGGACCACCACTTTATCATCTAGGTCCAAGAAGTTTGCCATACTTTGAGATCTAAAGATTTCTGAAATAGCACCGCTACACTGCTACCCATTTCCAACAGACCACAAAATGAGAATATCTCAAAGTCTCCGAGAATGGATGCTAGAGCATGCTTTTGGGAAATTCTTGTTTCACTAATTGTGGCTGCATCTAAATCAAGTGACCTGAGATTGTTGAGCAAATGATCTTGCTTCCAAGCTGACCCCAGGCTATGCACATTCACACACCTCACTCTTAGCATAGTTATGCTAGTTTGAATAAAAAAAAAAAAAAGGTCACTCACCTTGATTCTCAAGAAACCTGGATGTTCTGGACTTCTCTACTGGTGAATATTTTCTAAAAGGTCCTTTTAAAAACCTTTTGTCTATTGTTTTCTTAAAAATTTCAACTAGCTGAGAATTTTTCCTGAATTGATTTTTAAATGTCTGTGGACATTCTTATCAATAGTTTCTCCTTTGAGGTTTTGAGGATTTCATCCTCAAATTCCTTTCTCTCTGTCTCAATTTTGTTTTTATTTTGAGACACATAATCCATCAACTTCACTGTTTTTGTTCACAACAATGAAGTTGATGGATGTATTTTGCATACAGTTTGAAATATTTTGTTGTTTACGCAGTTTCATTATTGATTGTTTCTCTGTTTTCTTGTTGATGATGTTGCAGTTGTGGTTTCTGTGTTTGTTTTTGCTGTGTTCTTGGAATAGGGATATGTACCCTCCCTGTCTTTTGCCTGCCTCCTTTTGTGATTGTAATCCCAGTTTTGGCCTACTCTTCTTTCTCCATGTTATTGCTGTTGTTGGTTTGGGGAGCAGGACATTCAGAGGAAGTTTGCTCTTCCATGGGAGCCATGAGTAAACTCTTTCGTTGTTTCCATTTGGGTGTGAATGTTGGAGTCCTTAGTGCTTCCAGCAGTGGGCAGTTTGTCTTTTTTTGAGGGCAGAAAGCCTTTAAGTGACATCTGGCTTTCTACCCTCTACTATCACTGAGAGGTGGGACCTCATCTGGGAGGTCTATCAAATCAGGTACTTTGTCAATATATGTTTGGTTTTCATACCTTTTTACCATAAGAGAAAATTTTCTCAACAATAACTGCAGTGAATTTGTATGAGGACATACAACAACTGAGGACAACCCAAAGAAGAGGAAAACAGGAACAAGTCATACCATTTATTGTGACACACAACCCACGTCACCAGAATATCTTCAACATTGCCAAAGCAAACCTACGAGTCATTGCAAAAAGTAATGAATTGAAAGATATAATCAGAGAGATCAAGCTATGGCTCTTAGTAAAAGACAGCCTATGTTAGCACATCAATAATGATACTATATAAATATATGAGCCATATATACTGTCTTGGTGTTTCTTCAGTGTCAAAGATATTTCTAAAGTTTCTTCAGTCTTGTTGATATTTCCATTTTCTATGACTGTACCTTCCAGTGTTTCAGAAATTGTTGGGTACAGAATCAACACTCCATTTACCAAGATGGTCCTTGTCCCTGAAGTTATTATCAAGCTCTTTCTTTTCTTCTAATTCTTTATGCTTTGGCTTGTTGATGCCAAATATGGCTGACACCAATGGCTCCTCTCTGCATACTTGCCTCCTGTTCTTAGAGTCTTCAGCTTTGTTTTCCCAGTGGTCAGATTGGATGTTAAACAAGAGAATGATCTTAATAGTCACAAAAGTATTTCTTTGCTACACCATTTGGCAATGATCTTCTGTAAGTTCAGAGTACATAGTGTAATTAATTTGGGTATTCTTGTGTCTGGGATTCTTTTTAAATACCCTTGTCATCAGAGTTGGTGTTTATCAATGATAGTTTGGATTCTTAGACATTTTGCTTTTGTCAATGCTTTGTTGTTTGTGGAATGGTAATCTCATTTATGTTCAGGATTGATTGTAGTTTTGCATGAGGAAGTCTCACTAGTCTATGTCTTTGATGTTGAAACACAGCCAGACAGCAGTGTGAAAAGCAGAGCAGCCAGACACATCAGAACTTTCATTCTGAGACTCAGTCAGCTCCATCACATCAGCATTGAATGAAATTTGCAAGTGCTCATTTCTCTTTTTATTCCCACAATAGCATGCATGTGTGTTTCTCTTCTAATGAACCATTTAACTTTTAGGATTTCATCCTCAATCTATCAGTTTGTTCTAACTATCTATCATTAATCTTTTATAATGACAAATATATCTTGTCTCTTGTAGTACAAACCAGAAACATGTGAAGAGGTGGCTGAAAATGGAGACCAGGTGTTTGTACATTACACAGTAAGTACAGATTTCTTGAATTCTAAATATTTTCTTGCTTGCTTCTTTCGATACCAACCTACCCAAGACCACCCTGATTTTGTGAAACAACCTTTCTGTTTTAAACTAATCTAAATAAAATTTTTCCATCAAAATTTCATGTTATATCATATTCCAAACACCAGATAATTAACGACAAAGTTATTTTATTAAATTCTTTATTAGTTTCAAAATTTATTAAAACAAAGGCAGCACATTTCACCAGAAATTTGGTAATGAAATATCAAGCGAGAAGATCCATCCATCTCAGCAGAACTGAGGTTGTCATGCCTTCTGTTTTCTCTGCTTCCTGCTACACTGAACTGACATCTTCTCTGTCCAACTCATTCCCAATCTCTAATCATCTTCCACACTATTTTCACTCAGTTCACTTCCTACCTGTCTCATTTTTCTTGTTAGACCTGGAGCTCATGTCTCTATTTTCTCCCACTTTCCAGGTGAGCAAGCCATGTGTTCACCTCTTCAGCAAGACACCTGCTTCTCTCCCTCCATCATAGTTTCTTATTTCTCCAGTTGAGAGATCTCATCCTGCAAGTACTTGGTGACACTACCAGTGCTGGTGCCACATAAAAAGCATCCAGGACACTCTATTAATTGGTTGGGATTAGGAAGGGCATCAAGCAGTAGAAGCCATTCCAAAGCAGACATAGAACCTGGTAGAGCCTGCTCAGTCATCTGTTCTTGTTGAATCATCCAACCCATGCCAGCATGGTGAAAGAAATGTTAAATGATGATGATGATGAAAAAGAAATACATAATTAAGTGGAGACGTCTTTATTCAGTTGTTGGAGATAGTCAACACCTCTCGCTTGTGGCATCTTCATATTCTGATTAAACCATGATTTTTTTTTTTTACTGTAATGAAAACTATCTTTAATTATAGGTCTGTTGGATCAGGACTCACCTGGGACTACACAACAACTGATTAGACTAGATCCGTATTTTAAGACATTAAGTCTGTTTGTCCATTGAACCATTATTATTATTATTATGACATAAGATTTTTTGAGGTTGTTCTTTAAAAATTATGACTGAATATTGAGCCCCATCATCTCCTTTCTTTTCTCTTTATCACAAGTTGTTATTGCTGTTGTTATACATCTGTTTAACTTTATCTTTTAGGGATACCTGGAGAACGGCGAAATATTTGACAGTTCAATAAAACAGAATAAGAACCCTGTAGAATTCATATTAGGAGAATCAATGGTTATTCCTGGTAATATTTCATTTTTTTTTTATTATTCTTTAATTATATTAATTTTTTTTTACCATAGTTTACAGAATGGTAGATACTGCATCATGAAATATGTTCTCTGATTTTGAAAATATAATTCTTAGAAGAAAAACTTTTATACTTACCATTATGTGTGTGTGTGTGTGTGTGTGTTTGTGACTGCGTCATGAATGTAGCCATGTGTTGACATCATGTAATGGTTGTAAACAAGCATCATGATGCAAATGATGTTCATTTCCAGTCTTTCATAGGAAATATTACCTTGTTTGGACACCGGTGAGGGTTGGCAATAGGAAGAGCATCTGGTTGTAGAAACTCTGTCAAGCCTGGCAATGGTGATAGACTTGTTCACACGAGTGGGCAGTGTCCAGGAAGCATAGACTAAATGCTTGTTATTAGATAATATTATCAGGCAAACCAACAGAGTAATCATGTCTGGTATTGAATGAGATCACCAGACAATGGCCACCTCCCTTGTGATCTGCTGCTGAGTAATATTATTGTAGTACACAACACAATACTCTTTGCTTTAACTGTCTTGTGATTATTCTTTTATTTACTGAGTAATTGTAATTATATCAACAATATTAGTTAAATAAGATGTTTTACAGCATAGAAAATAATTGTAATTGCTAAGTTATGGAATGACACCTTGGTTTTCTTGGGTCTAACTGAAATCAGTTAGACTCAAGAAAACCACAGCAGTAACTTCTCAACTGACATCATGGAAGTTGCATGGTAATTTTCAAGATTTTGTTTTGCAGCAAAATTTCATCTTCCATGCCACAAAATATGGTTTTGTATGAAATTCCTTGGTGAAACTACTTAACTTCTTTGTAAAATAAATTAAGTCCTGAGTAAAATATATTGATTCACTGGGATAATAAATACCCCATAAAATTAATTCCCTAGTAAAAAGAATTAAATCCCTTACAAAAGTAAATTAAGTCCCTTCGGAATTTAAATGATTATGAGCCAATGAGGAAGGAACCCTCTATATGGTTATTTGACTTGCTAGAAATAGCAGTAAAATCTCCTTGTGGCACCTTAAAGAAAACAATAAGGACTGTATGAAGAAGAACACTGAATCTGTGAGATTTGTGATAAACAACATTTTTATTTTTATTTTTAACAAAAAGTAAATACTGTTGTTATTACGAACAACAAAACATTGAGAGAGTTTGAATTATTGATTTTGGTGTGAATGTAACGACAAAGTGGTTGGTGCCAGTGTTGCTGTTGACATTCGTCATTGTTTAGCTGCCATCAGCTTGCATCAACAGCTGTTCACCATCCGTCTGCCATCTTGTCTCTGCTGTGTTTCTCGTTAAGCATGCTGAGTTTATAATGACAGGCTCAGAAAGAAGCCAGAAGATGAAATCATTGCTGGAGTCTATTCCATGTGAAGTCGTGATTGGTTAGATTTTTTTTATCACATGGGTAATATTCTAGCAAATCATGACATTGGGTGTAGCAATCTGACTGCTGAATATTCCTGCCACTGGACATTGTATTATAGTGTAGTCCAAGATAGCCATAAAATACCAGGGTGGTCGGTGGGGTGAGTAGGTAATAGGGGGCTTTTCTGAATGCAGTCTATGATGTCTGTGTGTGCAGCAGCAATACCATCTTAGATAAGGGAGTAAACGCCATTGTAGGCCTCACTTGAGCTTTGTAGATAACAACAATAATTGTTGGAGGCTTCTGTACAGTTTGTTGACCAAATTTCACTCATAAGGTCAACCTGAAGCTACAAGAGATGATATTTGCCCAAGGCACCATGCAGTGGGATTGAACCCAGAACCATCATATGGTTGCAAAGTGAACTTCTCGATCATACAGCAATTCACATAGATAGTTCTGTTTAATCAGGCTTTACCTTTGGCTAAACAACAACTAGTCTACCAGTTGGGAATTTATCTTGGATCTGGAGCAATGTGAAATGACTTTGCTCCAGAACATAATGCACAGCCAGTGTGGGAATTGAAACCACAATCTCATGATCATGAGCATAAACATCCTAACCACATTGCAGATACTAGGGTCTTCTAATTGATTACCCCACTGGAAATGCTAAAGTCTTTTGGTAGATTACCCCACAGTACAGTGGAGAAACAAGGGTCATTTAGTAGACTATCCCACTGTACAACAAAGATACTTGGATATTCTGGTAGATTAGTCTCACTGTACGGTGGAGATATTAAGGTCCTCTGGTAGATTACCCCACTTATACATTGGGGATATCGTTGCACTTATGTACGCCCTCTGTGTGTAACAATCTGAATTTGACAGGCTCTCAACAATTTTCTTTTTCTTTTCAGGTTGGGAACAAGGAGTAAAAGGAATGTGTGTTGGGTAAGTATTTTATAATGTAGTTGTTTAATAACATTAAATTAATAACATTTCTTGGCCTGACTGCCAACACTTCTTATGTCCATCTCCTATGTTCTTGCCTTTAGGCTTTCACTTCATACACACCAGCTCAATTTTATTCGTTCTCACTCGAAAGACACCTGTTGTTATATTGTTGTCTGTATTCGTAATTGTGTATCATGTTCTCCGTCTTTTGTCTTTGTTGCTGTACACATTCGCTAGCTTTCTTACAAAGGGGTCTAATGCTCTTAGCTTAGACTTTTTTGGGGGCAACCAGATCGAACCATCTCAAGTGTAACTGCCAGAAATGGTCGTGACGTCTGGCACTTGACTGAGGAAATAAAGCCAAGAACGACCCGTCTTTTTTTGGCTGTCCTTCTAATTGTTGTTTCTCTTGTCCACCTTTGTATCATCTATCTGTCTGAATGTTTTAATGCCCTCTATTGTGTTTTTGTTCCATGTATATATATATATATATATATATATATATATATATATATACATACGCACACACATTACATGGACAAGTCTAATATTGTCTACATAACAGGATGCAGACTAGATAGCTGCATACCATAAAGCAGACAACATTCTGTTGCAATGTCTTCATTATCATAACACCAATCCCAATTTTATCCATGACAGTAACTGAGAAGATTTGGCCAAATTTCATAAAGTGAAATAATTTTTATTGACTGATTTCTACTCAGAAGAATCAACCAACTGTAAAATATTTGTGCTTCTTAAAATGAATTTTTCCCCTGATCAATTTTAAGCTCTTCTTATTGAAGACAGCGTTAAAAGAAAAAAAAATCAAATAATAATGGAGTCTCCCTGACTGCTTCACCAAATTATTCTATTACTTTATTTATTTATTTATTTCATTCAATTGCTGAACACTTCTCTACCAATCAATTTATTTTTCTCTATGCATTGTTTAATTGATTGGGTTGCTGATTGATTGATTGATCCCAGAGCTGTGAGAGAGTGTTTGTTGGGGTACCAATTTTGGTTTGTCTTGGTTGATGATGATGATGATGGCTTATATTTCTGGTTCATATGATTATAATTCCATTGTGTCTCTATCCAAGGCACTTAACTCACTCTACTTAACATATGAAGAAATACAACATCTTTGAATAGTGAGAAAAAAACTAACATTTATATTTGTTATTTTTGCCATGTTGAAATGAATCTTTCCAATTGTGATAAAACAGACAGTTGAAGTTATTGAAGATAATCATCTTCCTCTACATTCTTTCAACATCCATCCATCCACACACCTTGTTCTTCTGACTCCGCCCACTCCCATTCACCTCACACCTTGAACATTCACCCTGACATTTCAACTCTTGCTTTTTTTTCAGCTCCATGCTGGTTCAGTTCTATATTTTAAGAGATGAAGAATTATTTACATTTGACGGATATTTGTCCTCAGATCTGTTGGATCCTATCAAACTGTTCAACTCATACCACCATAGAACAGAGATGTTAAAAGATGATGATCAAATGGCTTATATCCTTGTGTGTGTCTCATACAGGCTCTAGAAGAGAGTTAGTTCAGGCAGGATATTGGTCCAGAGCCTGGAAAGTCAAGGAGTGTCTAAATTAGAAAGAATTATTATTATTATTATTATTAAGACGGTGAGCCTGCAGAATTGTTAGCATGCTGGACAAAATGCTCTGTGGTATTTCATCCGTCTATGTTCTGAGTTCAAATTCTGCTGAGGTCGACTTTGCCTTTCATCCTTTCGGGGTCAATAAAACAAGTACCAGTTATGTACTGGGGTTGATGTAATGAACTAGCCTCTCCTATTAAAAGTTCAAGCCTTGTACCTCGAGTTGAAGGAATTATTATTATTAAGGTGGCAAGCTGGTTGAATTGTTAGTGCATCACTAAAAAGAAAAATGCTTAGTATTTCTTCTGGTTCTGGGTTCAAATCCTACCAGGATCAGCGTTCTTTTTCACCCTCTGAGTCAATAAAATAAAGTACTGGGGTTGATTTAATTGATTTACCCCATCCCCACTTCAAAACTTCTGACTTTCTACCAAAATTCGAAAGACTAATCATTATTATTATTGTTTTAGTATTGGCAAGATACCCATCAGATTGCTTGTAAGTTTCTTAAAAAGCCAGTTACAAAAAACATTGTACTGTGTTTTTGCAAAACTGACCAGGATCCTGAGGAACTGGTCAGTTCGTTTTTGTATTTGTTGTTTGGGGTAGAATTTGTTATTTTTTTTTCCTTGGAACTTAATCATTTAAAGAAAGACATATGTGTGTTAAATTGCAATATTGACTCTATCATTTTGCAATTAATTTTAGTTTAACCCTTTTGGTTCCAACCTTTCCAAGACCATTTTTAGTTCTATTATACAAATTTTTGTTTTAAAGTGAACTAAATTTAAAATGTTCCATTAACATTTCATGCTTAATTTAAGTTCTAACCACCAACTTAATAATGATAAAATTATATAACTATATTCTTCATAATTTTCAAAATTGATTACAACAAATGGCAGAGTATTCCAACAGATAGATGGTAACAAAAGGGTTAATAACACACAAACTGAAATTAAATATATTTTCAGACAAATAAAATTAAAGATTTTTATTATTTACAGAGAAAAAAGAAAATTAGTAATACCACCACATTTAGCTTATGGCAAGTCTGGCCGACCTCCAGTTATACCACGTGAGTTTCAGCTTATATATATAAAATATATTCTTGGTTTCAGCATCAGTTATCCTCTTTTTTTCTTGTTAGCATATGTTTATCAAGTCTGCTGTGTCTCCACCTTGGTGTGTTTCCGTAGAGTAGGAAAGATTCCTTTAGAGAAAAAAAAAGATTTAGGGGATTGGAAAAGGTAGGAGCTAGCCTTGGAGTTCACTGTTCTATATTTTAAGAGATGAGGAATTATGCACATTATTTACATTTAACAGATATTTGTCCTCATCTTGTTTGTTGTTAACACAACATTTCGGCTGATATACCCTCCAGCCTTCATCAGGTGTCCTGGGGAAACTTCGAACCTGGGTTCTCATTCCTAAGGTATTTTTCGATGTTGTTATTATTATTATTATTCAGATCACTGCCTGGAATCGAACTTGGAATCTTGGGGTTAGTTCGATTCCAGGCAGTGACCTGAATAATAATAATAATATCGAAAAATACCTCAGGAATGAGAACCCAGGTTCGAAATTTCCCCAAGACACCTGATGGAGGGTATATCAGTCGAAACGTTGTGTTAACAACAAACAAGATGAGGACAAATATCCATCGAATGTAAATAATTGGAGTGTAGTGCCAACATAGAAATGGCTGTGCTCAGTATGTAAGTAGAGAGTAAGTAGAAATTCTGTACAGTGTGCTCAATATAAACAATGGCTGAGCAAGAGATGTATTGGCCATCAGAGATGGGCTAACAACAAAGGCAGCCTTCATATGTGCAGGAGGATTAAGCAAGGAATATGTCCTGAAACTAGATTCTTTCAATTGCTCAGAAGAGGCTCCCTACAAGTAGTCAATAGTTTTTGCTACTTTGGTGACCTAATTGTGGGTGTGTGTGAATGACCTAAGAGATAAAATGACAGAAAAGGAAGACAGAAGAAGACTGTGTTGATAGGGTCATATGATGTGTATGGCTGATGACAACTTCATAAAATGGTGCTGAGTGATCAAAGTAGATGGCATGTGTGGAAGACATGGGACAAAGAGATGAAAGACTAATCTCAAGATGATGAATCTCACAAGAAAGACAAGTGGTTCCATGACAACTGATAACATGTTGTTCTGGAGAAAAACCCTGCTCTCTTTGGCGAATATAGTTGACAGTACGTTAATGATGGGAGGTTGAGTATTGGGGGTAAGTGGGGGCTTTATTCCAGTAGTAGGAGTTATGGAAAGGAAGCCTTTTAAGAATCTGATAATAACCGCATAAGGAACGCTGGAACTTTTATTTCTACAGATTTATGTATCGACTGCATTTACATTTTAAATATGGTTTTGAAACTTTTTTTTTTCTTTTCCAGTCACTAAATTTTATTTGAATTGATTAATCAAGAATTTATTTTTATCTTCCAATTCCAGCGGATGCCACTCTGAGCTTTGAAACTTTGTTAGTAAAAGTGATCAAATCTAAACCAAAGACCCCAGAAGTTGAGAAACGTTTCTTTCAACTGCTGCAGTTTTTTACCATTCCCGCACTAGTAGTGTATGTGGGCTACACTCTCTACAAGAAATACCAATCGGAGACGGAGAAAATCAAAGAAAAGAAAGACAGGAAGAAAAAACGATAAGGCTGGCAAACACCCCCCCCACCCTTTTTAATCAAGATTTCTGCCCCTCTCCTCCACTCCTTCTTCGTTTTATCTTAATACTTTGTCAAATCCGTGTTGACATCATTTCATCCCAAGGAATTAATTGCCTACTCAATGAAAACAGAGAAAAGACTGAAAGTTTTGAAAAATACTAACATTTCACAGTATTTTACTTATTAGAACCTGTGTATAAACTATAAAGTAAAATTAAAAACAACAAAAATTAAACAATAACAAGAACCCCCTCCCCTCTATTAAAAAGACAGGGAAAACTTTTTTTATAATATAAAGAGAAAAATGTTTCTCTTTAGATGTCTGTGATATGACATCATTGTATAATATCCAATAATCCACACATTCTTTTTAAAACTTTGGGCTTTATTATTTCTACTACAAATGAACATTTTTATCTTTGTTTTTCAAAAACATACATATATATTTCCATTTGTGTGTCTGAATGTATGTGTGAATATATGTCCACATATATACATACATACATACGCACACATCTTTTCATTTGTGTCTAATTACATGTTCTGAAAAATTCAGTTATGGATAATGTTTTCCCAATTGTACTAACAAAGACATAATCAGCAACACACACACATATATATGTACTAGAAAGAACGACAGATAACAACATCAGTGATGTCTCTATGTTCATTCCTACACTTGTTTAAATAATTCTTGTATCACATCAGTATTATTATTATTATTATTCAATATGTAAGAATCACATTTCCATAGAAAAACCTATGTGTATGTTTAATAACTGTTGTTTCATTAACATCATGGTCTCACAACAATGTTCAGGAGGCATTTGGACACAATGGACTGCTGTAGCAATTGAAGAAGTAGAGACTTGCTATATATGAGTAAGTATATAGAACAAAGAATGAATATGTCTCAATGGATTCTATAATTCTTTCAAGCAAAATGAAATCACCATGTGCACCATCTCAATAATTTACGTATGTTTTGTATAAAAAAGAAATATTTGTTTCCATTGCTAAGAATTCGTAAATTATTTCTGGCTGAACTTGGATATTTATTGATGCTCAAACTGAAATCAGTCAAGCCTTATCATTGATTAGCTTTATGAGTCCATGGTAACAGCAGTGAAGAAGTATATTAGACCAATATAAGAACCAGTTTGAGACAGAAAAGAGCAACAGGTCCATTGCTGGGATATGAACCAAGTATCTAACACTATATAATATACACTAACATGCCCCACTCTCTCTCAAATTAGGCACTTAAATCAATTTTTTTCGTTACTATTTTTGAAATTTTGAGCTAATTTTATCTCTACAAGATAAACTCCATCTACCTATATATATATATTGGCCGTTGCCAGTACCGCCTGACTGGCTCCCGTAGGATTTTCGAGTGAGATCGTTGCCAGTGCCCCTGGACTGGCTTATGCGGGTGGCACATAAAAGACACCATTTCGAGCGTGGCCGTTTTCGTGCGGGTGACACGTAAAAGCACCCACTACACTCTCTGAGTGGTTGGCGTTAGGAAGGGCATCCAGCTGTAGAAACTCTGCCAAATTAGATTGGAGCCTGGTGTTGCCATCCAGTTTCACCAGTCCTCAGTCAAATCGTCCAACCCATGCTAGCATGGAAAGCGGACGTTAAACGATGATGATGATGATATCTTATAAATAAGGGCAAAAGAAAAAAATTCCTATGCCAAATATGGCAAGAAATAGACTTTTAATTGTCAATAACCACATATAATTCATCACTAAAAGTATGCGTCTTGAAGCAAGCTGACAGAAATTTTTTTTAAATTCCATTATTACGGAATCGGTTGGATTTCTGAGCTAATTCATAAAGAATTCTTTTAGTGATGAATTATATGTGGTTATTGATAATTTAAAGTCTATTTCTCAGCATATTTGGCATAGGAATGATAAAAGCTTTTTGAAAATTTTATCCTAATTTAGATGTATATATAACATAAATAAATACAAGCATGTCAAATAAGATAAATTCTTGATTTATGAAAATTACGTCTGCCTCTCGAGTATGCATTATAATTACCAAATGGCAATTAAGACTAGTTCCAAATGGGGAGGGGGAGATAATCTCAAAACTCAAGATTCCTCCAAAGTCGACAGACCATTAAAGAAGAAGAGGCTTATTGTCTGAAGATGGATGCATGTTTCTGTCTCAGTAGCTGTCATCAATATGAGAATTGCCAGACTTTATCTCCAGCAGCCAAAGGTATTTATACACAAAAAGAATAGAACATGTTTATAGCCTTGGTAATTTGCATAATTTACGCAAAAATGAGCTGAGAGAAATGAATGTCCAATACAGCAAGGTAGCTTATGGTGCAATTCAATGTTTACGACAAGGAATGATCCCATGAAACAAGTTATGAATGAATTATCTATTGAAATGATAAACTTCATAAGAACCAGTTTGAGACAGAAAAGAGAAACAATCGTCCTAACATGTTTTTACATTATTTTAATGGGGAACATCTTAGAATCTAATTCATTTAGCAGCTATGATTGTAGACAGTTTAATGAAATTTAAGAATGACCTACATATATATATATAGTTTTAATAATTATCTGTTATTTTAATTGTTACATTCTGTTTGTGATATTTCATTTGATAAATTAGATACAGTAAAAGGAACTTCCATATTATTCACTTGGTGCATTTGTTTTAATACAATTTCCTTAGAACAGTGAACCATCACAGCAGATGCCACAGACAATATAGATATGGTGGAGGCGGGATTAAAATATATATGGAATAATCTGTTCATAGACTCTTTCAAGACAGGAAGAGAGAAGTATTTGTTAGTTGTTAGCAAACAATGTTCAAAAACAAAATGATTTTCTTTTCGTTCTTGCATGTTATGTATGTGTGATATAAAGAATAGAAGCTGAAATATGATGAAAGTGAAAGACTGATGATTGGTGTGTCTTGAAACCGTGAAATACACCATTTTACTATGATTATAAACAAACCTTTTCACATTTATGGGAGTCTGAGAACATTTAACTAATTTCAAATTTGGATGGTTTCCCTATTCCAGCTAACATATCATATGACATCATATATATATATATATATATATAAATAGATAGAAAGAGAGATATTAGACTGTAACAAAGTGATTTTGAGATTAATAATCGTTAGGTTCAATTCTTTAATGATCCATGTTGATAATGATTGAATGAGTATTAAAGTTAAGATTCATATTGATTAATTAGTAATATTAGTGAACATTATTACTTAAGATTAATAGCAAAACAACAATGTATGTTCTTAGCTGCACTTTTATCTGTTCTAATTCTGTTCATGATACAACTGCCGCCACCCATCATCTGTTGTTCACTTTAAGCTTCTACCCAACAATGTTGTTGATTGTGTCGATCCCTATTTGCAGAGACAAAGCTGAAATTTAAGTGAAGATAATATTTAATTGTAGAATTCCAATTTGTATTATCATTGTTTTAATGACCATTTAATCCTTCATTCTTTATGTGTCAACGTATTGCTCAGTTCAGAAAGATGAAGTTGTGGTTTTTCATGGGGATAGAAATGAAAATTACTCTAAGTTATCTAATCAATTTAATTATATAAGTAATATCTAATTAATTTAATTAGATGTGTATTTTAGTTTTCTTGTCTTCTGCAATGCCACATCTTTTCCCATTAAGTTACAAATATAATACTATGCTGCTCCTGACAGATCTTTTATTTTATGGTTTTCTTCTCTAACTCAGCTAAATGAGCACTCAATAAATTATCGACATTTTCTGTTTTGTCAATGATTCAGAGTTGAGAAATTTATAATCCTGTAACTTTTTTAACAATCTAGAATATGGTTTTATTTCTGAATTTTTCAAATTTGCTGATTTTTATTAGCTTCTACTCAGTAGCTTGAACACACAGTTACAGCCGATTATGAAGATCTAACTCCTTTATTAATTTAATTGGTTAATTAATGAATAACATTTATTGGGTGGATATTTCACACATATATATATATAAACAGTACTTTACATTACAAACCGACTTTGACACTCATACCATGAAATGTTTTATGACTTTTTAACAAAAAAAAAAAACGGAAAAAAAACAAAAACAAAATAATAATTAAATTTTTCTGAATACACATTTTTTAAAAATATTTTTACCTTAAGTTTTCTGCTGAGTAAAAGAAAGTTGAAGGTAAAATATTTCAGACTATTAAATTTACTTAAATCATGAAGATATTGAATGCTAGAGCTCACAATATCAAGATCTTTACAAGAGAGAGCTGACCTTGCTCTACTGTTTTATATGCCATGTGGTTGAAAGAAAAAAAAAAAGGGCCATTTCTCTGCTTGTAGTAGGATATTTGGTAATAAAAAATAAAATAAAAAAGAAGCTTTATAATAGAAGTTTTATAAATAAGGTCTTTGAAAAGACAAATTCATACCAGAGTCTTTGAAGAAAGGAATAAAACTGTGATTTAGTATTTTGACAAATTTGTCTCCTAGTGTGTATCTACACACCATTTTAAATATTCTTTTTAATTTTTGAAATCCAACAAAATTATTAAAAACCACAAACTCGTTGTATGATAAAATCTCAACTCTAATTTTGTTATACTGTTTAAACTAGTGTTTTCTTTTGTACTTCACTGTGGATAACAGTTTTTTTTTTCTTACATTGACTCTAACCCCTCCTCATCTTCTTTCCCCTTTTTATATATATATATATATTTCACTGTTTTAACATTTCCCAAAGAAATTGTTTTTGTATGATTCAAAATAAATCTGAATTGCTAACATTGTTAAATATATCAAGTCTTTGAGATGGAAAATTAAGTTTAATAGAGTTGGTTTCATTCATCCAGTCACACACACACACACACACACACACACACACACACACACACACACACACTCTCTCTCTCTCTCTCTCTCTCTCTATATATATATATATATATATAAAACACTTTGACTTAACTCCACATTATTTAAAGTTCGTAAAGTTCGAGGGCATATAGGACATGTCCACCTTATCAATTGTTCTGAACATATGAGGTGGACATATCCCATGCACTCTCGAAACTTTAAGTGAAACTGAGTCAAAATGCTATTAAATACATGTAATTTCTAGCGTTACTTTCTTTCAACTATTCACTTTTATTTATATATATATATACATACATACACACACACACAGCGCATTCCAGATGGTTTGAGAATTTTTTTTTAGGAGAGGCAGATATAACTGTCTTAGATTATTGTAATTTTGGTATATCACTAGTATACATCTAATAAGCTGACCTGCCAACTTTTACGATTCCATATTGAATGAGATGGCTGTGCTTTGAACCCATCCTTCTAAACACTGCTTGTCACAGCTGACCGGTTTGCAGAATGCTGTCAAGATATGAACACAATTTGGAAGCTTGCAATGCTGTATAGTTTTGTGTTAAGCTGGGCAGAAACTTACAAAATACTTCAGATTGCTTATGGATTAACTTGTGTGAGCTGAGCATAAGTTTTTCACTGGCAGAAGCGGTTCAAGAATGGTAGAAAGGAAATGAGAGGTGGGGGGACATCAGAGCTGGTTGAGAAAATTTGCAATTTCCTGCATGAAGACTGCTGTGTGTCTATAAGGACAATACAGTTTGGAGCTGGTGTGGCAACTGGACACACAATTATTCATGAAGGTCTGAATATGTGCAAAGTTTGTTCTGAGGGTGCTCAGTGATGAACAGAAGGAAAGAAGCATTGGTGACAGTAGAGAGCTGGTTGAGCTTATCTCAAATCCACAAGTACTTGAGTCTCTGGTGACCTGTGATGAAAGCAGCATCTACTGTTATGAGCTAGAGACAGAGTGCCCACTGGAAGCATCTTGGCTCACCCAGACCCAAGAAGGCCAGGCAAAGCAAGTCCACCGAAGGCTCATGATGGTTCCTTTTTTAACAGAAAGGATATCATCTATATCTGCCAAGTTCCCTCTGGCCAGATGGTCAACAAAGAGTACTTTGTGGAGGTTTTGAGAGACTTTAGGAAGAGATTTCATTACAAAAGGCCCAAGCTCTTCCACTTGGGTTGGTGGTGCCTGTACCAGGACAATGCAATAATCCACAATTCCATCATAGTAACCAACTACTTGACAGAGGTGGGCATCAAAACTGTCCATCACCCACCGTACAATCCAGAACTTGCTCCTGTGACTTTTTCCCAAGTTGAAGAACCTGAAGGGGGGCAGTTGTTTTGAATACATTGAGAAGATAGAGGTGGCTGTAGCAAGGGTCCTGGATACCTTCACTTTGGAGAATTTCCATGGGACCATTTCCACCAATCTGTCTTGTATTGTTATTTCAATTATTAATCTGGAAAGAATGAAGTTGACTTCAACTGGGTTTGAACCTCAGACCACAAGACAGTATAGCCAATATTCGAATGATTCAGCCAACTCACTGTACATAGGTATATTCATTGTATGTTTATCCATTTGTTCATTTTATGTCTGTTTCTTCCTATGCATTGGTGAAGTTGAACAGGTGCTCATTTCAAGCAGTATTTTATGGCTGGATGCTCTTCCCGTTGTCAACCTTGCAAATAAGAGAATTTTTATTTCATTACTTTGAGAGGGCAAAATTACCAGACCTAATATTCACTGGAAATATAAGCACAACATCACTGTTTTTGCACTGATAGTCTCATGTGAAGAATAGAAAAAGGATACCATGCACACATATTTCATAGATACACAAAATGGCTTCTATACAGTTTTCATTACCCAGTTCTACTTGCAAGGCATCGGTTAGAAAACACTTGCCTAAGGTACATTGTCAGATTGAACCAGAAACCATGTGTTGCAAAGTGAACTTCTTAGCCACACAACCATTCCTATCATCTCTTGTTGATAGGAATTGAACAAGTCATCACCATCACAATTCTTATTAGGAGTTATTGCCCTTCTTGGCAGGTAATGTTTCTCACTCAAATTTTCCATGCTTTCTGTGGTTCGATGTCCCTCCTACCATCAAAGCCACTTTACAATCTGTTTGGTGCATTTTATCTTGGCACCAGCACTACAGAAGTTGTCTTGTCCCCAACAAGAGTCCTCTCCATTGCTCTGTGCCATCTCTATACATTCATTCCTTTCTTTCTCATGGGAATGGAAGATTTGTAACATTGGGGAAGATCTAATCACTAACAACATCCAACTAGCAGTGCAAGCATGAGGAAACAAAAATAGCAGAAATGATGTAGACTGGTGGATATAAAATATATATGCATACATCTTTCTCTCTCTCTCTCTCATATATATATATAAATATATATAATGTTATGAGAGGTAATGGTGCCAGTAAGACCCAAAGGTGTCAGGTAATGCTGAGTAAGTGCTATGGATAGACTATAGTTAAGCTCCAGGCTTGGTGATTATGCGAATAAGGAGTTCAACGTAGGTCATATATCAGTGTGTGTATATATAAAAAAATTTTTTTTTTTTCAGAAGAAGATAAAAAACCAAGGTTGTGAAGATTTTAGAACATTTATAAATAGAGGGTCTTACAGCTGTTTCCAGGATATTTATTATATCCTTTAATCAGAGACGGTGTGAGAAAATGGTTTAGCAATAGTTAATTTAGATAAGATACGAAATAGAGAAGTGGAGGAATGAAAATAGATGCGAGATATGCAGGGATATTGCATTTGTAGATCCATTATTTAGATACTATTGGATTTTACTCACAAGGTATTGGAATCTTATATGTATACCATTCTGCCTAAACAATATCCCTGCATATCTCACATCTATTTTCATTCCTCCACTTCACTCTATTTCATATCTTATCTAGAATAACTATTGCTTAACCATTTTCTCACACCGTCTCTGATGAAGGGATATAATAAATATCCTGGAAATAGCTGTAAGACCTTCTATTTATAAATGTTCTAAAATCATCACAGCCTTGATTTTTTTTATCTCATTCTGAAAAAATGTTTTTTTATATATGTATATATTCACTACATTCAACAGATAATTGGATGTTGTTAAACATCGCTGGGCACAATGTGCTTCCTTGCATTGTTGTAGCTTTTGAATGATGCCACCCCAAATTAGGAGGTGGGCAGGCAACCATTCTTTGTGAATGGGATGCCACTGTAGGGTCACCAATTTACAACTGATTTGACTGGAGCAACATGAAATGAAATGCTTTGTTCAAGAACTCTCCACATCACTGGTCTGGGAGTCAAAGCCACAATCTTGCAATTGTGAGTGCAACACCCTAACCATTTTGGCCATGTGCCTTCATGTATATCATCATCATCATTATCGTCGTTTAATGTCCGCTTTCCATCCTCGCATGGGTTGGACGGTTTGACTGAGGGCTGGCGAGCCAGAAGGCTGCACCAGGCTCCAATCTAATCTGGCAAAGTTTCTACAGCTGGATGCCCTTCCTAATGCCAACCACTCTGAGAGTGTAGTGGGTGCTTTTGTGTGCCACCGGCACGAGGGCCAGTCAGGCGGTACTGGCATCGGTTGCGCTCAAATAGTGCGTTTTACATACCACCTGCAACTTGAAATTAAAAGAAGTCATTGTATGGTGCTAAAAATGCCTAGATTTTGTATGCGGCAAACATCTTCTAAAGTGGGGATAAAATACGAAGGCCATGAGGGCTGGCAGTCTTCCACTGACTATATAATAAAAAATATCTTCCCCCAAGAAAACTACTATAAATAATATTGAACAGTTGTGTCAAAAACAAAACAAGTTAAGTGCTTTCAATCTCAATGAGAAACTGGAGATTTTCAACAAGAATCAATGGTAAACATTATAGAAGAGTATAATATAAACCGAAACCAGCTGCAGCTGTTTTTAAACAGTTCAAAAACTACAGGATTTATTGACGAATTATAACTAATGGGAAAAATATGTAAATAATTATATTACATGTAAATGATTTAAAGGGCTGTTTCCAGTTTAGTTAGCAAAATACATTAAAGTATGACACCACATCTAACTCTGAAAGTAACTACTAGTTATTTTGTTACTTTCATCTCCTTTCACAATCACTGTTTCCAATACGAGACACAAAATTGAAATCTTCTACATTTCATTATAGCGTTACCGAATGTAATTTCAAATGGTTTCTGTGCAACAGCTGGCATATACAAGCATTTATTTATGATTATATACACTTGCATACAATCATATACACACTTATCTATCTACAAGCACAAACAAACATATATATATGTACATATATATATATCTACATTAATATATATGCATATATTTACATACATATACATATATCTACATACATACATACATACATAATTTGGTGGTTGTCTACTCCTTATGCAAAGTTTGACCACTTCCTGTACCTACACCTTAGAAACATCATGGCATCCGATGTGGCTTTTTAAACCAGACAATGTTTTGAAAAGACACTCACACAGATTGCATATGCATATATCTACACTCACACACACATATATAAATATATATATACATAAACATACATATACATACATGCATATATATATATACATATATCTACACACACACACACATATATATATATATATATACACACATATATGTATGTATATATATTACATATATATACACATATATACATACAAATATATACTAGGTTGAGGAAAAAGTTTATGCACAGTGTTAAAATAATGAATTGAATGAACACACACCACAAAAATATATAAAAAAGCATTATTTTAACACGGTGCACAAACTTTTTCCTCAAACTAATATATACACACACATGCATAAATACATATAGATATATATACATGCATGCATATATACATATAGATATATATACATGCATGCATATATACATATAGATATATATACACTCATGCATGTATACATATATATATATATATATATATATATATATATATATATATATATATATATACATACACATATATATACACTCATGCATGTATACATATACATATATATATATACACATACACATATATATATATATACATATATATATATATACACACACACATACATACCTATATACATATACACAAATATATATTTTTAAACATTTCTTTAAATTGTTTCAGCTTTAAAGCTGCGCTCATTCTGGGGCACCACTGTTGACTGTGCTACACCATTATTTGGAACCTCCTCTGACATGTGGCATTTGGTGAATGAGGGAGTTTGATGCTGCTGCCCTCATCTGTGTTTCCTGCCATCAGGAACCCTTGACAGGAGGAGATCCAGTTTTGCTTTGAAGACCCTTACATCCACACCATGCAGGTCTCTCAGGTATTTTGGAAGGATATTGAAGAGCTGTGGGACCCCTGAAACCCGGAGGTGCTGAGATTTTTGGCACTATGCAGTGGCACCCTATTCTGCTGTTTGTGTAACACACACACACATACATACATATATATACAAACACACACATACATATATATACACACACACATCGTCATCATAGTTTAACGTCTGCTTTCCATGCTAGCATGGGTTGGACGATTTGACTGAGGACTGGTGAACCAGATGGCTACACTAGGCTCCAATCTAATTTGGCAGAGTTTCTACAGCTGGATGCCCTTCCTAATGCCAACCACTCTGAGAGTGTAGTGGGTGCTTTTACGTGCCACATATATATATACACACACATATATGACAGGCTTCTTTCAGTCTCATTCTACCAAATTCCTTTAAAAGGCTTTGTAGAAGACACTTGCCCAAGGTGCCATGCAATAAGATTGAATCAGGAACCATGAGTTTGGGAAGCAAGTTTCCTACCACATACATACATACACACACACATATATATATATATATATATACACACATATATATATATATATAAAATTACACATATACTTATGTAAATAGATATATAGTTAATAAATTGTATGGTATAGACCTGGTAGTTTGTCGGTAAAACACGTTCATTGGCTTAGTGTTCATTAGGTATGTGATTAACAAGAGAGACAGGTGATGGGAGATACAAGAATCTTTATCGATCACTACAATCATCTCAACCCATCTACCACCGATCTCCCACGCATGGGATACTGTGCAACTGGTTTAGGTGTATCCCTTGCTGTAGATGTGTCTCCTCAGGTGATTTCAAGACGTATTTCATTAAAATAAACTCTTTTTCACACAAGTATATACATCTATGAGCCTATTCGTATACACTCATACAGATGTGGAAGAAACTATGTACAGAAATGTGTTTGTGTTTATGTGTGTATGTGTACCAACCCACAAAGATGCACCAATAGACGCATGTTAACGTGACTATGTATACATATAGCAATGTATGCTGGACTGTGTGATTATGTCCATGTGAATATGTATGAGTGTATGTCAATATTTATGTCCGTATTTATGAGTGTACCAGTGCCTTAAAGATACATCTGTAAGACCCAATGGAGTGCAGCACAGAATGTGTGATTCCTCACCAAGCAGTATTTTATCACCTGCCATTAATTGGCACTAACTTTATTAATGCCTACTTAATTCTGTGTGTGCATTTGTATGAGCATGTGTACATGCACCAGACCACGTATGTATGGGCGCTTGCACATCCATATCTACAAACGGTTATATATAATAATTTTTTTTGCTGTATTTTGTTTCCTTTTGTATCTGATTATTGTTATTAATCTTCTATAAGAAAGAAGCAGCATCTGTCATTTTGCCATTTCTGTCTACGAAAACCAAGAAGAAAACATGCAGTAATAAGTTGTGTGAAATAGTTTATTTTAATGAGATACCTCTTGAAATCACCTGAGAAGACACATCTACACCGAGCAATACACCTAAACCAGTTGTGTAGTATCCCACCCACAAGGGATCGATGCTGGATGGGTTGAAATGATTATTGTGATCAATAGAGATTCTCGTATCTTCCATCTTTCTCATTAATTATATAGATACACACACACATATATGTATGTATATACACACACATCATTTATACATATATATACATACATATGTATAGGTTGTTTGAAGTGATGTACAGATTTTATATATTAAGAAAAAGGAGGTGGTCAGAATTTTGTATAATCCTTCATTAGTGCTTTCGTCTCATTCATGGAGACTCCTCAGATATAAGTTTTACAGAAAATTTCTTTGCCTTTTATGCAAATCCTGAAGAGAATGTCTTTTCTTTTGTTTTGTTTTGTTATATGTGTGTGTATATAGAAAGAGAAAAGAGGAAAGAAGGGGGAGAGAAAGAGAGGAAGACAGAAAAGAAAAAGAAGCAAAATGAAAGAAAGAAAAGAAGACAGAAAGAGAGAAAGTGGTTACTTTTTTTTTTCTCCTGTGGGATGGCTTTTATTGTTATAGTTGGGGATGGTCTATAGTTGGGGATGGTCTATGAGTTAACTATGTAAGGTAGTGTCTATGACTTGTTCAATTTCAAAGAGTGTCCATGTATTTGGCTTTGCTTTTGTTAAATGTTTAATTTTGTTGATAATTTTTTGATCAAATGTAGTTCCATTGCCTTTTGAAACTTTTAGCATTTGTAGAAGAGAAAAATCTTGAATTTGCCATTTTCACATGTTTCCAGATTCTTCCTCAGTCAAATATTGCATAGTTCCTTTTGTTGCCGTCTGCAGATTCTTGCATGTTGGCAAAAAGAATTGTTGGTTTCATTAATATAATTTTCCTTGCAATTGGGGTACGTTATGCAGTATATGAGATTCTGTGTCTTGTAGTTCATATCTTTATTTGTTTAGAAGGAGAATCTGCTTTTAAACTTTATGTGGGAACCACTGTTCCTAATATTTAAAGTTGTTGTTGTTACATGGTCCACATCTGTTGTCTCCACAGTCCTTCATTCTGAATGCTTTCAAAACCAATGACTAAATAAAAGTTGACATCTTGAATTGGAATTAAACTTCAACAGGCTGACCACCACCACATCCATACAAGACAATTGAAAAGAAGTACTTTTCTCTATCTTTCTTTCTCTTTCCAAAAATCAAAATTGATATTTTAAAATGTCATTTAACACCAGCCACCTGTGTAAAAACTACAAACCAGAGACCATCCCCAAATATAAGAATAAAAGCCATCTCACAGGGGAAAAAAATAAAAGAAATAAAAAACACTTTCTTTTCTCTTTTGTTTTCCTTTCTTTCTTCCCTCCTTTCCTCTTTCTATATATATATAACAAAAAAAAAAAAACATTCACTTCAGGATTTGCATAAAAGGCAAAGAAATTTTCTGTAAAACATATCTGAGGAGTCTCCACGAATGAGACGAAAGCACTAATAAAGAATTATACAAAATTCTGACCACCTCCTTTTTCAAAATACACACACACCTATATATATTCAACTTGGTTTTGGAGTTGAAAATGCATTGGGATCTTGAAAGGAATTGTAGTTCTATTTTAGATTTCTCAAAATACCACACTGGTTTCAACAATTTTTTTGTTTTTCAATCATAAATAAAAAATATAAGAAAGCTTGTATTTAAAAGAAAAGGAAATGCAGAGAAAAAGGTTTTATAGCAACAAGACATGCTCAAAAATCAAATGTTCAATAAGTTTCATAACAAAATTATAGGCTGAAAATTCAAGTGTTTAGTAAATTTTATGTACCCTTGAAAGAAAAGAAAAATGGTTGAAACTAGTATAGTATTTTAATAAATCTTAAGAAAATAAAAAAAAAACAATTTGTTTTAAGACTAGCTGCATTTTCAATCCCCAAACCAATTTTCATAGATTCCTAATTTGTATGCACATTTTTTAAGCAGAAGAATAAAATGATTACTTGTTCATAACAAATAACTGAAATCTAAGGTTTAGCCATAAAAATATATCTCAAAATATGAATCCTATACATAACATTTCATCAAACATTCTGCCAATAATGTGTTGTTTTGTACCAGACATCTATGTGATATTAATGTGCGTTGAGCAATATATATTTAAGAAGGCTTGTATTAATATCATGATTGTAGTTTTATTTCTTTTTGCGATAAATGATTGTTCTTGAATGTGAGCCACACATAACCAATCTAGAGATGATTAATTAACTGGAGTATGTATTTAACCAATGGCAATATATTTCTTAGATTTAACTAATGGCATCAGCTTTCATATATTTGACCATTGGTAATATATTTCTTATTTTCGACCAATGGCATTAGCTTTCATATGACAGCTTTCTAATATTGCAGTGCAGGACTAGTGTGTTGCTTACATGATAACCAGACGAAAGAAAAAGCAGGTATTAAAAACATAAGAAGATGTATATAAATGTAAGAACACCTACACATATATACATATATATATATATATATATTCACAACAGTGAAAAATAATAAAACTGGAATGGAAAATGTGGTTGTCATTTTGGGTGTTTTTTGGGTTTTCTTTTTTAAAGTCCAGGAAAGAGAGTTTTATGGAGAAAGAAAAAATTGTTTGTTTCTTTTTATAAATATTACATACAAGTGGTGGTGTGTTTGAGAGAAATTTGAAAGAAAATTATTAGATTTTAAAAGCATTATACATATGTGGCCCACAAATAGTTTACAAATGATCTTGAATGTACTAAAACAAGAGAAAATATTAACAACTATAATGGTATAGCCTGATAAATAGTACATGTTCAGATTTTGTGATAGCAAAAACTGGTGGGAAGGGTCAGAGGGATGTTTAGATCAGATTAGGATGAGGAAGATTCAAAAATATTAAAATATTTGCATGGTTAATAGATTTTTTAACTAAACTTGTAATGGTGACTTATCTTCTGTATCTGAAAAGTCAAACTTCAGCGATGAAGTAAAGGAGGAGACTGGTTATAGTACCACTTTCAGGGGTTTCACAATTGTTCTTTTTCAGTTTTGC
>NC_142937.1:94089495-94101995 GCF_046866305.1 Octopus bimaculoides | reverse complement strand
CATTTGTTGTGTTCACATACAGACTTACAAGTTGCAACAAATGGTTCTACACAGATGCTATTTAACATAACTATGTATGATGAAGGTGGTGTTGAGGATGATAACAACAACAACAACATTAATAATAATTTCTAACTTTGGCAGAAAGTCTCAGAATGATAAGGAAGAGGACAGTGCTCAGTGGCAGCTGATCCTAAAAGGCATTCAGTCCAACACTACCATTTCTGCCGGCACAAACCTATACATTTTGTATGAAAGGTCATAATCAATTATATTAACTCCAGTACGTGATTGAAAATGCTTCACCCTCACTGTCACCAAGGATAAAATATTCTGTGAAACGGGTCAGGATCTGAACTCAAAATGTAATACAACATAACTAAATATAGTGATGTATTTTATTTTGGTTGTTGCTCTGCAGATTCTGTTACTGGCTGCAATAATAACAACCTGCTTTCTTACACAGACAGCTTCAAACTATTCAAAGTGAAATGAGGAGTTGTAATGTTAATGGCTTTTCTTTATTGAAGGGTTTGGGAATAAAATAAAGAAATATTATACATATCTATCTATCTATCTATCTATCTATCTATATATATATTTGGAATAGCTATAAGGTGAAATTGAAACTAGGACACAAGGTTGGCTTGTTGGAAACTTCTACTCTTCTGGCACTTGTTTTAATCACAAATAACCAACGATCTGATTGCGCTGTTGTTGTGAGGTGCATGCGTGGTGGCTGATGTAGTTACAGAATTATGGTGTGTCATTTGTGTGCTTATATCATTGCAGTAATGGTTGTGGGGAGTTGGAAAACAGCATAAAACAAAGACGCACTACTTAGATTATATTGATCACTAACAAATAATTTTGCATTATAAGCAAACAAACCTTATCAAGCTCTTCTGTGGAATTTTTTTTACATGTGCATGTGTGTGTGTGTGTGTGTGTGTATTTGTATGCCAGTCAACTCTGATGAGCAAAGTTAGTGATAATTGTCTGATTACCTAATATCCTGTGTGAAACTGATTGATAAAATTGGCTGCTATAGGTCTATAATACTGAATACTTTGATTCATATACATATATATAATACATATATTGAAATGTGTGTGTGTGTGTGTGTGTGTGTGTGTGTAACTTCTGAACATAACAATATCAACAGTCTACATTTCTGACCACCTTTCATATTTTTAACTTTGGAAATGAAAATAACAAAGAGAAAAGACGGAGAGAGTGTCTACATAATAGTGAAGAAATAATACAGAGTTGATTATAAGTCTGAGACCATTACAGTTGTTTGTTAGCCAGTCTATGAATAGAGCAGCCTTCAGATCAAATAAAACAAATGAAAAACACACATATATGTGTGTGTGTGTCGTTGTGTGTGTGTGTATATATACATACACACACACACACATATAGACATATATATACATACATATATATCTATATATGCATGTATATATATATACATCTATATATACACACACACACATATATATATATACAAATATATGTATATACATATACATGTATGTATATATATACATATATATGTATATATATATGTATACATATATATACACATATATGTATACATATATATACACATATATGTATACATATATATACACATATATGTATATATATATACACATACATATATATAGAGAGAGAGAGACACATACATACACACACATGTATGTATATACATACACATATATATATACACACACATATATATATACACACACATATATATATATATATATATATATATATATATATATATATATATATATATATATATATATATATATATACATGTATATATATATATGCCAGAAACATTGTAGACATTAAACCTACACTCTTATATACATTTCTTTTACTTTATTTGTTTGTGACAATATTCATTGAGTTTTCCATTCTCTTTCCATTACACATCTCAGACCTGCTCCCTGATACTCTAATACACTGAATGTGTTTTTTTCCCTGATACTCTGTTTCATTGAGACAATGGATTAGAGTGTCTCTAAGCAAGTTGTAGATGTCTTATGAACAATTAATTAATATATATATATATACATACATACATATACATATATATAAAACCATTTGAAAAAACTTTCATATTACCAAATACAATAAAGTAATAGTGGATCAATTAACAGTGTTTTTAACAGCTACAATGATTCAGCTACTAAGACGTAAAGACACACACACATTAATTTGCTTATCCATAAATTTTAGCTGTCACTGCATTGATAAATTAACATTTAACGCAGACATACGCACATACACAAAATACACATATCTTCATAAAAATGAATTTAGTACTAATATAACCAAATCAGATTTTTAATGACTACTAATTGCAAGAAAGTTTGTTATGGTGTTGACCAATAACAAAAATGCCATGTCGTTAAGATCACAGTTGATAATTGGGGAAGAAGGCTGATATAGCAACGAGAAAACTTAAATGAAATATTTAATAACAAAATTAAACAAATCATTAACAATAACGATAAATAAATAAACTTAAATAATTAGTAACAGGGTTAATTAAGGTAAGAGTGGAAGAGTATTAATTTTAGATGTGTCAGGTGCATGTGTGGAAAGGATGTATAGTATTGGATGTGGTAGTGTAAATACAGGGTGTGGAAGGGTAAACATAGATTTATAGGGGTGGGCATGGCTGGGCAAACATAGATGTGTTGGGATGTGTTTACATTACATAAAATACATAATTATGTAATTAGAAACAGATGTTTTTTCATTAATTAAAAAATCCTGTCAGAGATATTGCATAGGGTGGTGGTGGTGGTGGTGGGGCTCATTTGATGTTGAAAATAATAATGTCTTGCATAAGCACAGAACCATAAATTTGAGAGGAGCGGGGTTAAATGGTTACATTTCCTCGTCTGAATTTAAATGGTATTTTATTTAATTGCCCCTACCCTAAAAAGAAAAAAGAAATGAAAGGCAAAGTTGACTGTTGCAGGATTTGAACTCAGAATGTAAAGAGAGATAATCAAATATTACAAGGTATTTTAAATGTCACTCTACTAATTCTGCCATCTACCATCCTGTAGTAAATAGTTATTACATGATGGTTTGCAACAAAAAGAGGTGGAGAGATAAACAACTAAGAGCAACAATGATAGTAGTAGTAGTAGTAGTAGTAGCAGCAGTAGGGGTATATTTTGTCTTATTACTGAAGCCAATTTTTGAAGTTTATTATACAGGTACCAGGATAGCTTATTAGTTAAGGGCTCAATTTGCAATGAAAATGTTCTAGGTTCAATCTTACTGTGTGACATCTGGGACCAGCGTTTTTTTACTAAGGCTTCAAGTTGACCCAAGTGAAGCAAACTATCAAATAGATTGTACCCAGGTGTGGTCCCAAGAATTTTCTGAAGGGAGGGCACAAGGTCAGAAAGGAATACAATTCTGGGAGAAAAGGGTGTAATAACATTATTTTCTTCTTTTCTTGAGGGGGGGGGGCAGTGCCCCCTCAGACCTCCCTCCCCCTTGGGTCTGTCCCTGGTACCAGTAACTTAAGGGTCCAGTTCTTGGTCATACACCATGTAATACTGATTCTGCCTGAGAATTACATTAAAGGTACACATGTCTGTGGAATACTCAGTCACTTCAATGCTAATTCATCGCTATCATTTAATGTCTGTTTTTCCATGCTGGCATGGGTTGGATGGTTTGACGGGGGTCTAACTAGCTGCCGGGCTGCAGCAAGCCCCAATGTCAGCTTTGGCATGGTTTCCATGCCTTGATGCTCTTCCTAACATAACTACTTTCTACTGGGAGGAGTAACTTGCAAGACAATGGAAAGAAAGGAGACACTGAGTGGGATTGCATATTTGAGGGAGGGAAGATAACTCAATTGACCATTCATCCTCTCAATTGATGGAGATCCATTATTGGTATTCTTATTGAGCCACCTGAAGAGATAGATACAAAGGAATACTGATTTCGGGGCAATGAGAGAGAGAGAGAGAGAGAGAGAGAGAACGAGAGAGAGAGAGAGAGAACGAGAGAGAGAGAGAGAGAGAATCTGAATCCTAACAGACGAGGCTACAGTTTGACACAGTGTTGTGTCAGCCATTGCTTCAGTGATGGTTTAATACTCTTTAATGAGTCGTAGTGTGTGAGGGTTAGTTTAAAAAAAAAAAAATGCTGATATAGGATGATGTACAGTTCTATATTTAAGAGATGAGGAATTATGTATATTGTTTACGTTATTTACATTTGACGGATATTTGTCCTCATCTTGTTTGTTGTTAACAACGTTTCGACTGATATACCCTCCAGCCTTCATCAGGTGTCTTGGGGAAATTTCAAACCTTAGGAATGGGAACCCAGGTTCGAAATTTCCCCAAGACACCTGATGAAGGATGGAGGGTATATCAGCCGGAACAACAAACAAGAGGAGGACAAATATCCATCAAATGTACATAATATAGATAATGTCGGATGATGTAGTTTTGGTATTTTTAACAGCAAGATATGAAGCCATAATGATTTGACTGAGTTAAAATTGATTAAATGATTTGTTAAGTCCCATACCACATGCTACATTACCTTAAATCCTAACATAAAACTCCAGAGGGGATATAATTGATTATATTGCCCCCAGTAGTTCACTGATGCTTCATCACCCCCAGTAAGATGAATGATTTGACTGACCATGGCAAAATTTGAACTTAGTTATTTACGAGAAATATAATAACGTGTTACAATTAACAGTATGGAGCCATTGAAGAACAATAAAAACTGTTAACTTCACTGAAAAGTTTATTATCTAGGGTCAAAATTTTTGTTACATCAACTGTGACCAAGTTACTGATGTGGTTCCACAAGTCACTACGTTGCAGTTAGTCCAATGAAAATTTTGACACCAAGTAATGAATGTTTGAGTGAAGATAAGCTTTTGAATGGCCAAAATATGTCTTCCATACTGTAGTTATTTTAGTTTCAACAATTGGTCTCAGATCACTTGCCTGGAAAGTACATTTCTGAAATAACTTCCTACGCATAAATTAATATTTTAGCTGCAGTATGTAATGGAAGCTTCAGACATCTTCCAATACCATTAAGATTGTAAAAGAAGTGAAATAGTGCTTGTTAATATAGACAAAAGACAAAAAATTTTAGGAGGAGTGGATCACAGAACAGGACTGGTGCTTAGCTTATCAACCCCTGAGTATGAAAGACAAGAGTAGACTTTGACAGAATTTAAAGTCAGAATGTAAAGAGACACAAATATCCTTTGACTGACGACAGGTTGACGAGATTGTTCCATGCCAAGCCTTCTGCTGCACCAGGTAAGTTATCTCCCCTGTCAAATGTTAAATGTATCAATGACAACATAAGAGAGTGAAGGCCAATTGTCTGAGGTAAATGTAGCTTTAGGTCATATAATAGTCTCTGACAGGTAATATTTCCAGGTGATTTGGTTTCATTCCCATCAGTAAAGTAAACTGCATGTGTACACGCACACATCAATATTCAAATTTGTAGTTTGTTCCAGAAGTATTATGTGATTTATATGTGTGAGTGTGTATAGACACACACATGCATACACACACATGCTCACATGCTCACACGCACACAACACCTTGTGTTACAAGTGTACATATGAGTGCATACAGCAGCAAAAGTGCAGAACTACAGAAGAAGAAGAATAGAAACACCAGAATAAAAGTTGTTCATTTTTTTGTTGTGGAAATTAAAAAAGCAAATATATAAAACAAAAGAAGACTGGTTACGGGGGGAAAAGGATGAAGGGAATAGAGAAAGAGAGAGAGAGATTGGAAGGAGGAGGACAAAATTAAAACTACAAAAACAAAAAGGAAAGATATATGTATGTGTGTAGGGGGGGGGGCTAAGAATTTGCAAAAAAATAAACAAACAGATAAGTAAAAATAAAACCACAAAGAAGTAATAAAGATGACAAGAGCTATGCTCCAGCATGGTCACAATTCATTGGCTGGGATGAGTTCAAAGAATAAAAGAGTAGCAGAGATATCAGAAAAAATGTGGAGTAATTGAAGGTTAAGAAGTGTTGAATCTTCTGATTAAAACATTAAATGGTACAGTTTTTACGTTGTTTCAGGGCCACATGTACAATGCATTTGTGCTAGGCTCCCATATATACATACATACATACATATATAGGTATTGTATACATACATATACACATTAACATGTATGTGTATATATATATATATATATATATATATATATATATATATATATAACCATATACATGCAAACACACACAAATACATGTATATACACTCATGTATACATTCATATTTATATATTTATACAAACATCTCAATATATTTGCATATACACACATGTATATTTACATATATATAGATATGTATCTATACAGACATACATGTATATACACACACCTATATATGATAGATGTTGTACAGGTGGTTAAGAAGTTTGCTCCCTATCCATGTGGTGTCAGGTTCAAACCCACTGTGTGGCACCTTGGACCATATAAACTGAAAGAATCTCAACGTACATAAATGAATGAGTGTGTGTGTGTGTGTGTGTGTTTGTTTCTCTGTATCTATGACACTTGTAAATGTGGTTTGTGGTTTAGTGGTTTGGGTGTAGGACTACTGTTCATAAGATTGTGGTTTCGATTCTTGGACTGGACAATGCGGTGTTTTTGAGCCAAAGACTTCATTTCACATTGCTCAAGTCCAATCAACTGGCAAAACTGAATGAACCTGTGATGAGCTGGCATCCCCATCCAGGGGAGAAATATATGCACCACGGAAGCTGGGAAACCAGCTCAATGTGTCTATATGAGTCAGGAAGGATCTTTATCTACCTAATGGTTGTAGCTGAGCATTGCTGTCATACATGCAAGCAGGTTTCGTTTCTGATTTTCTGTGAAAACATGTCCAGCCATGGAGAAATATTACCTTGTTTGGAAAGAGGTGAGGGTTGACAATAGAAAGCGCATGTGATCGTTGAAAATATGCAACAAGTTTCACCTGACCCAACCATGCAAACATGGAGAAGCAGATCTTAAAACAATGATGAACCATTCATTCAGAAATATGTGTGTGTGTGTGTGTGTGTGTGTGTGTGTGTGTAGATAGATCAACAGAGATACACACATATAGGTATACAAACATACATATATTTTTTCCAAAATCGTTTGTGTGTGTGTGTGTGTGTGTGTGTATGTATGTGTTTGCATGTGTGAGTGTTTGCACACACACACATTTTCTTATGATTTGGCTTTGTTCTTAGACATGCATTGCAAGTGTGAACAAGTGAAGAGTGGTATTGGGCGGTAGGGGTGGGGGAAGTAGTATCAGGATGGAAATCCTTATTCAGAGTCCTTCAAGGAGTTCTGTTCCTCATCAAACTGCCAGCAGCAACGTTTGCTCTGAAAACACACCAGCTCACACCAGACTACCCCTGCAAGGGTAGCAACACACACACACACACACACACACACACCATTAAGAAAAAAAAGTAAACAAAGAAAGCTGTAATCTTTAAGTATATGTCATATGGCTATGGGCTGGCACCTTTTAATGCAGTCAATTTTTATATAAATCAATGCTGGAAAATATTTAGTGTTTTTTTGTTTTTTTTTGTTTTGATAAAAAGGGAGGCGATATTTTATAAATATGCTTCCCAAATTTCATCTGCAACCTTTTTTTTTTTCTCTGCTATAGTGTATTTCTACTGTGACAGTCTGCAGGAGACTTTTATCAAAGCTCCTCCAGGTAGGTGTAAGGAAACAACCAGCACTGCAGTTATAAGTTATTGGAAACCCCCCCCCCCCCAAAAAAAAAAACATATATATATATATAACACAAAATAAATAAATAAATAAAATAAATAGCAAGTTGGAAACAACTTTACCAGACTTTGTGATGTCAACTTTGGCTATCTCTCTCTTCTATTTCTCTATGATACCAGATATTCTTAGATGTGTGTGTGTGTGTGTGTATGTGTGTGTGTGTCTGACTGGTACATTACTTTATCAACCGTGGAGGCATGAAAGACAAACATAATTTCAGAATGCAATGGAACAAGTGCTGCAGGTATTTTGTATGACACTGTAATGTTTCAGCGAATCCTGATGATAGCACGTGGAGAGATGTCAGAGATATTTGGGGTTGCAGAAAAGGAGATTCCAAATGATGGACTTCATCCCCAAATATACTTGATAGTTACGTAGCAGGAACATTTGGCAAAGTCCCAAACATCAATTCACTGCCTAGGAATCAAACCTGAATCACTATGTTTGACATTAAAATAACTAAATAACACAAACAGGATTCTGTCAAGGATCGATGACATCCATAAACAGCTGACCACTCAAATCTCTTGTAGAAACAAGATGCCATTAATAATTTTATCTTTTGTGCCTTTTCTTTAACAGACATTGCCTGCATATACATTTGTTTATATGCTAACTGGTCAGTGGTTGCAGCCCAGGCAAGATCATACCTGTATGAATTCAACATGGGTTACAAGATAATAACTGCTACAGTTTACAATCATGGCTGACACATCTCACACGATCTGCTGTTCACTTGGTTTAAATGACCTCTTTTTGTCGTTTGCTATAACAACTATAATTTTATGTTAGCCGGAATAAATATTTTGTATTTGGATCCTCACACAGATCTCTGTTCTTCTATCTATCTCCAAACCAAACCAAAATATTTTACTTTTAGTGTTATTTTACACAGAAATTCATTTTACTAGTTCAGCTACTCTACCATCAGCTTTCGTGCCAATAATAAACAATTACAGTAACAGCAGTAATAAAAAAAAAAATTTAATACACTAAATTAACACTATGGTGTGTATACATCAGGTACAACCTATCAATGTCTTTGAATAAAGATTTATATATAAACATATCCCCAAAGACACTGACAGGATAAACAAAGGTATGTTCTAGAAAATACCAGGAACTATAAATATGGTCACAATTTTACATTTTCATGCATGATTTCTAAGATGTATGTAATTTATTCTAATGTAAGAAATTCTTGATGTAGTTCTTAAACCATGAATAATAATAATAATAATAATAATAATGATGATGATGATGATTATGATTTCAAATTTGGGCACAAGGCCAGTAATTCTGTGGGATAAGTAGGTCAATTATATCAACCCCATAATAATAATAATAGTAATTATAATAATTCTTTTTACTATAGGTACAAGGCCTGGAATTTTGGTCAAGAGGGTTAGTCAATTATTTTGACCCCAAGGCCCCACCAGTGCTTATTTTATCGATCCTGAAAGGATGAAAGGCAAATTTGGCCTTGGCAGAATTTAAACTCAGAACCTAAAGATGGGTAAAATGCTACTAAGCATTTTGTCTGGTGTGTTAACCATTCTGCAAGCTCACCACCTTTATAATAATAATGATACTAATTTAGCTACCAATTCGAAGGTGGGGGTGGATTAGTCGATGCCACTGACTTCAGTGCTTGATTGGTACTTTATTTTATTGACCCCCCAGAGAAATGAAAGGCGAAGCTGAACCTGGCAGGAACTGAACTCAGAACATGGAAAAAAGAAAAAAAAAAATTTCCAACTATTCAAAGAATATGTATCCATTAAGTGTTGCAGTCATTGTTACAATTATTGTTATTCTATGAACAGGTTCAATTGATAGATAGATAGAGAGAGAGAGAGAGAGAGAGGGAGAGAGAGAGAGAGAGAGAGTATTATGAATAACAAATAACCTAAAACAGGCCAAGAAAATAAACCTGTGGCAAGCTGGCAGAAACGTTAGTATGCTGGTACTTCTGCTGTGACGTTCTGAGTTCAAATTTCGCCGAGGTCGACTTTTGCCTTTCATCCTTTTGGGGTCAATAAATTAAGTACCAGTTACACACAGGAGTTGATGTAGTCGACTTAATCCCTTTGTCTGTCCTTGTTTGTCCCCTTGTGGGCAATAAAGAAATAAGAAAATAAACCTGCTCCTACAGAAATAGCAACAATTGGTATCTCATACTCTCTTCACATGGAAAAATGACACGAGTGATTAACTCCGGTTCCTGTAGCATTTAGCAGATGAGGTACAAATCTCCCCTTGGCTAGTAAGACTAGCATATCACAGATGACTTTCTTTATCTCAAAGCAAGGTAATGTAGAACAAAATATCTTGTCTCAGAGACTCAACAAAAGCAGTCCCAGTAAAAGATGAACTGGCAATTCAAAAGACATTATCAGTTTGCTAGAGTATGCCTGAACCAGTGGAGAAGCTAAGCTCAATTAGTGACCTTGAAGTTAGTCTGACAGTAATCTGATTCTCTTAAGCCAGATCTGTGCAAGACACATTTGCAGTGAGCCAGTGCTCGTACACTTTGCAGGTTCTTTCCTACTGGCGAGATTCATGGTCAGTTTGACTTTCTGCTGTCACTTGATGATGAACTGTGAGGAACATGGGAAGAATATTTATTCAAAAATAAATACTTACAAAATATTTTAGTATTAGCAAATGTAACCAAGTGATGGAAAGAGGTAAATGCATGTGTGTGTATGTGTGTATGTGTACACACACACACACACACACAGAGAAAAAACGACGAGGGGAAAGAACCAAAATAGGTCTTCATTTCCTGATCCATAATTAAAAACTGAAATATTTATCATCATGAACATTTTTGCCAAAATGTTTTCTGTCAGTGCCATATTATACCTAAAAGCTGTAACTCTTTCTGCCTTGTGAATTATGAACTCCTAACTGGTCTTTGTTATGCAGCTAACCTTATTTTCCATTCTCTACAACCATATACCTTGTTTACATCCAACAGGAAAGGGAAGACATATTTCAATCATAGAGAATAAATAATGTCATTGATCACAGACATTTGGGGATGTTTTGGTGAAATACTTGTTCGTTTTTACTTCCATTATGTTCCTCAAAGAAACATGGCTAGGATAGCTTTTCAACACATATATTTACATATTTTTGGGAACAACATATTGAAGAAAAAAAAATCAATTACACAACTAAATGCCTTTTCTTCTGGTAACCACTCAAATTTAAAGCAGAAACACAATTTGTGTTCAAGCAGACAGTTCAGTGCTGAAGGGAACGACAAAATAAATTTAAAGATTGAAAACACACACACACACTTTGTATTCAATGTTAATACTTCCAAGGTATAAACAAGACAGATATTTATTCAATATATTCATTTCCCAACAACTAAAATAACAAGCTACAACATGAGCTGTATGTTATTATAGTTTGTCCTAGATTAAGACCAACTATTGCCCTAATCACAGCCAAACAATAGTGTCATTCCAACATCTTCACTGTCTGTCTCACAATACATTAAGACATAAGTGCGAAGTTTCAACAGATTAAAAATTAAATTTTCTTCCAAGCCAGACCCATAAAGTATATTAAACATAATCATATAGTGTTTCTTGCTTTCTTATGCTACTGATCCTTAAAGTAAACACCAGCAGTTTGCTTACTCATAAAAAGAGTAACAAAGCAAAATGCAAATTTTGAATATATTCAACTGAGTCCTGGGTTCATCCACACTGTTTGCGCAATGTTCATATGGCACCAACACTATGCGTTAGCCTTTTCCTCTGATTACCTAAACAAATGTTTATTTTCCTTACAAAAATAATTAATCTGGCCCTGGTTTTAGTTCACCAGTGTTCGCATATTATTTCTGATAATCAACTTTCAGATTGAATGACACACTAAATAAAATACTTTCATTAGATTCTGTGTAGATCTTTCCCTTAAATTCGGCCATGACCATCACTACTAAACTATTATAATTGATACAATCAACTGAAAAATGACAAGTTAGAACATCCTGTTTCCTATAAAAATGTGGTGAATATACATGCATGTGTGTGTTGCATGTTTACCTTGTACATGTTTGAGTATGTGTAACCATATACACACAGAGAAAGAGAGAGAAGTTCAGTTAATACAGGTGAGTTAAACAAGTTTAATGTATATAATTATGTGTGTGTGTGATTGGGGCAGCCACCATTTAACTGCAAAAGACTAAACAGGCATTTATAAAGTGAAAGGTAGAGGGATACAGGAGGGAAAAAAACATCATCATCATCATCAACATCAACTAAGCAGTACACACACACACACACACACACACACACAGCAACATATAGTTGTAGACAAATGAGTAATAAGTGAAGTAAGTATGTGTTTTGTGTTTATGTACATATATATATATGTGTGTGTGTGTGTGTGTGTGTTTGTGTGCATGCGTATGCATATATATATGTTTATATTTTTCTGTAGATGTGTATGTGCCTGTATGTGTGTGCATAATTGAGTGTATTTTGAGTATATTTTGAGTATATAATTGAGTGTGTGTGTGTATATTTGAAGAAATATAAAGTGAATGAAATGGAAAGTAATAATTTAGAATCTAGTTTAAAAATAATTATCATTATTATTAATT